>NC_072740.1:33640692-33940692 GCF_026930045.1 Uloborus diversus | reverse complement strand
GGGACCAATGCAACGTTTTCTTTAAAAATAGCATGCGATTTTGGCACATTGCTTTCTTCCTTAATTGATCTAACTTGGCCTTGTATCAACACACAAACACTTTTTATGGATTTGATGATTTATCATGCAGATTACTCTGCATAGTAATGTGTTAACAAATGAATTTTCCGATGTGATCATTAGTTAAGCTTCCATATTTTTTAGTTTCAATAGCAGTTCAAGTAAGAATTTACAGCAAGAAAAATATTAAAAAAAAAAAAAGAACTAATAAACTTGTGAATATATAGTTTGTTTTCTTTCAGTTTTTTCAAATGTGTCTTATAATTACATGATTTTTATTTGTCCACTCTCACATTAAAATTTTCAAAGGAAAAATATCAAAATGAGTTTAGGAAATTTAGAAATGCGACAAAAAGGAAAAAAAAATCAACAGACGTTTTTATTTTTGTATAAATGATTTTTTCCATCCCAATTATTTTTTTTTTATCAGTACGCATAATACGTACTATAATTCCAATGATACTAAAACTTACCAAAGTATTACCTAATAAAATTAATCTAAACCGTAAGTAACTTAGCAAAATTTTGACCCGAACCTTTTTCTCTAATAACCAGCTACTTTTTCTTAAAATTATCTAAGTTAACAGATAAATAAGATACAGAAATGAAGTCAATTCTCCGGTAAGCAGCTACTTTGCTTAAAAGAAGTTACATTAACAAGTGAAAAACAAAAACTAAAGCATATAATCACACAGCGAAAAAAGAAAAACCTAAACCCAGTAGTATCGCACTCTTACAGATCGCAAAAACCCGAACAGATAATCGGAAATATTTTATTTTAAAGAATGACTCAGTAAAACCATTGAGATAATTCCACATTGTATAAATGGTAAGTATTTTCTACCTTTGGCGATCTGTGTTTCAATAAACATGTTACAATTTGACCATTTGCCACATTAATCCGGATTCTGGAGTCGACTGTAGAACAAAAACTCTTCATTGCACAAGTTTTAAAGCGTCTTAATTACAAGGAATATATTCGAAAACACACTAAGTAACAATTTAACTGACTAGTGAGATATACTCTTTAAAAAATGTATAACTCTCATTACGAGTAGTTATTTTCCGTTTACAGACACTTTAACTCAATATTAAAAATAAATGGATGAGTAAACACAAGGTGTATTTATGCTTCTTGTCAGTGTAAAATATCGATGAATGAGATACAATATAATATCAATCTAATAATTACTTTTTCTGGCGTTTTCTAAACTAACAATTATCAAGGAGTGTCAGAAGTAAAAGCCTAGTTTCTATCAACACATCGGATTCAGCAGTGCAGCTTTTGAAGATTCTACTCGATATTTACAGGATGTCTAAACGCGAATATATTTGATTTGAAGTTATTATATAAACATTTCTAAAATATTGAACCATCTCTTATCATATAATTATTTTAAAAAACTTTAATTCAATATAATTATAAAGTTCATAAAATATTCAAAAATGTCAGAAACAAAAACATCAATCTGTAGAAGCTATACAACTTGTTAATCACACCCGTTAAGTATATATATACAGTAGCGCCCTTTTATAACGAAGTCAAAGGGATCAAATACAAATTTCGTAATAGCAGTGATTTCAATATAAAACGTTAAATTACACAGTTAAACATGATATGGGAATAGAAACTCTTATGTTCTAGCCATAAATTCCCTATATGCAGCTTCGCTGTAAAACGGCAAGGATGCATATATCAGGGGGTGAATTTGTAAAAAAAAAAAATAAGAGATATCTTTGTTTATAACTAACAAGTACCTAGTTTTCTAGACGAGAGTTACGGTGTTTTCAATGACGGTAAACAGTGTGAACATTTAGGTTTGAGCATGTGCTAGGGTATTGATTTGTACTGTATTAGATAAGAAATTGAGTCATTTTTATGATCTCTCAAATTTGATTGCATAAGCTCATTAAAGATCAATTAATTTTCTCAAACTTCACAGGCAAATATATCAAAACAAATTTTCATTTAAAACGATCATTGCAGACAGACAGTTCGTAAGTTACGTGAAATGTTTAATCTTAAAAAACGAAAAGTAAAGTAAAATGATTACCTGATTTGACAATGAATGACTCTTGATTAATAGATTCATAAGATGTCACGAGGCCAGCTTAGCTAAATGAAACACCAACATCACACGTTCAATATGGCGAGCAAGGAAATTTAGATGCCGTTGCCATTCAACCAAATGAAGTAATAGATCTTCCAAAAAAAAATTAACACAGACAGATCTGCTGTTTTAGTGACGCAGCATAACTAATTTGGAATTACATTTACTATTAGACACGAAATGGATACAATATTTGCTATAATTGCCTAAAGTGATTTTTTTTGTCCCTAATCTGGATGAAAGGCTGATTTGGATTCACACGAATTCAGGATTCATGATTTACAATGTAACAAAATTGTTGATTATGAACGTTAAATTGGTTTTCTTTGGTGCCGAAAAACCCTCATGTTAATTATTGATACATGAGTTGGGGCCTCTATGGCGAACGGCAGAAAGCGCGTGCTCATCATTGCTTGCTTCTCATTTTTATAATTTTAATATTTCGTTTGAGCTTGTCGGCAGGTAAGGTACTTTATAGATACCTGTAAGATACTTAAATGATTGACCTTGTAATATACTTAAATGATTTTAATGATACCTCCTGACATGTAAAGCCCTAAATTTTTGTTTAATACTCGAGGATTGCTTTTATGTTCTGAGAATTGAAAGCTCTTAATATAGGTAATAATAAAAAGAGCTCACAGAAATTATTTCAAACTTGAACTTTTACAAACAGTTATTACTAACTCTTAATTAAGGAATTAAAATTAATTACATTTTATCAACCACTGTAACAACCCGATTATGTAATGTTTAATTCAGCCTCCATTATTCAATAGAAAGAGCACACAGTTCAATATTTTACCTTAAAATCCCGAGCTAATACGAAAATACCCAACAATACAAACTCCAAGTAGGCAAGCCTATACAACTCTTAAAGAAATTTTCAACTCAATGAGAATATTTATACAGAATTGAGTCACAATATGCTTTCAACTCTTGAAACGAGACAATTTTAATAGGGGAGTCATAAAAGTTTCAAAAAACATTTTACCTTTTTTTCTTTAGCAATGCATTCCTAACTTCAAAATTTTCGCATTAGAAGTACAGATAATCATGTTCTTTTTTTTTAAGCCAGATTTCAGCCAGTTCTTCGATCCCACGTGGAGAACATGATATTATGATTATTATGATGCTAATCATACCCAGGGTCTAAACTTTCCCCGAAACCTGTCACCTGGGAGACTAAAAAATAACTTTGCGACTAGTTTTTCAGAAAAAGAATCTTTCAGAAGCCATGTTACACTAATTTTTTTTAACTTAAAAAAAAAAAAAACAATGTCTGGCATCTTTCAATCTTTTCCAGCTTCTGTGGTTTTACAATATTTTTCGGTCTCCGATCACAATCATCATAATGATAATTATCGCCTTATCTGAGCTGCGTCATTGCCTCAACGCATAGAGTAAAAGTTCTCTTATTCAATCTTAGTTTTGGCTGCTAATTTCTACTATCTTAAGTTCACATACATTCCACCAAAACGCAATGGTATTGTGCGATAAACAAGCCTAAATTCCGGCTTTTTTCAAATTTCTTCTGCGACTTACGCAAGAGCACACAAGTTAACAGTACGTTGCGAAAATTGACATATGCCAAATATTGCAAACCTTTTGACTCATTTTAGTATACGTAGCAAAGCATTTGCCTTTGAATCTAGAAAGTAAAGCAATTTTAATACCATTTAAAAAAAGAAAGAAAGAAAGAAAGAAAAATCGTACAGCAAAATTGAAAACTCAAGCTACAATGTTGCTCGGCGATACACGCTTTGTTATTTTGAAAACCCAATTGCCAATCGGTCACTTTTATTGCTAGTAAATCAGTGACCGGTAGCTAAATAAGTATTTTAGATGAAAAGGAAATATTATTTAAAAGGAATAAAAGCATATTTCTTAGCCTCTGTGGCTACAGTTCTTTTCTGTTTGGTCATTTTTCTAAATACAAGATTATTTGTTGATTTAATCAGGCAGAGGGAACTCGTGATTTTTTTGAGTCTATTAATACTGTTTATTCGAACCTTTTATTGCGTAGGCTGTCTTGTTGAGTTTAACTATAGATTTTTTACTATTAATTTGTAATGGCGTGTTTTTTCGTTGTTATTCGCACGACCCCATTGTATTTTACGCTACACATAATTTCATATTCTAAATATTGCTGGATTATTACACCGCTGTAAATTCCTCGTCTTTTGTTACACCAAAACGTCATGATAAACAAAAAGTGCAAAATTTAATATTTTTAAAATTAATTTTCTATCTACAAAGTTAAACGTTTCGAGTCTATTTTAGAGCAATCAAATAAATATAAAATATAAACGAAAAAAAAAATCCCCCAAAAAGTCAGTTTAAAAGTTAATTTGTGGCGAGGAAGAGCCCTTCTAAATTTAATTCAAAAATTATTTACTATAATGGAGTAAGGTAAATAAATTACTCACATCGTTTGCTCAGTCTTAAAAAAGCATTGTGTGAACAGATAAAGAGTATCAAATCCTGCCTCATTCCTCTGTACAATTATTTAATAGCTAAAAATTCCTCGTTTCGAGTTACGATTCAAAATTATCATGTTCGGTTTGAGACGAGTATTCTGTTAAAAATAATATTGATCAATAACTTTTAAAATTTTGCGCAGACTTCTAGTCTGCTTACGCCAACGCTCCACTTAAGCCTAGTCTACTGAAACACTCCAAATTTCGATATAGTGAACTTCATTATAAGGAACTTCGATACAGAGAATCTTAACGACTTGGAAAAAATACACATTTGAATGAAGAAAACCTTAACATACGAAAAAACATACATAAGAAACATGTAAGAAACAAACTTGCAGTGACAATTACATTTTGCCTTGTGTATCAGAGTTAAACGGTTAGAAAAGTAATTATCTGACAAAAAATATTTACATTTGCTTTCAAATAAAAAAGCACTTCATGTACTAAAGAAAGAAGGGTTGTTAGCTTCAAATCCTGCGCATGTTATTTTAAATTGGGTAATTATTTCCTTTGAGTGTACAATCGAGCGTTAATGCTAATTTAGAAATGCATATCATTCTACTAATGCGCAACTATCTAACAAATACTTTCACAATTATGAACCAAGTCGAATTAGTTATCCTATCAGTCTTTATAAAGGGGTGCAAAACAAGATTGTTTAAATGGAAATACATAACGTATACTTATGAAAATGACTTCCAATATTTAACGAGCTGTAAGTGTGAGTACTTCGCAGTTATCTCATAAACATCTACTCATAATATAGCTCAAGATCGTTATGCTTTCAAATCATCATGAAATACAGATTCGCGGCATCTGCAAAGGAATAACTCGTGTTCAACACTTTACAGTAAATTTAATCAAAAATTGCTCAACATTTCATAATTGCGATATAAATTTAGTAATAACAACCCACTTCCCGTGCACGGAAATCTCACGTAATTATTTTCATTTTAATGATAGACTACTATTCTCAAACATGCAAGTGGAAATGGACGCTGGAAACTCTTTCTAACTAGACTGTCATTTCGTATCGGTAACTACAATTATATTTGCCTTGACACGTTATTTGATAGTTGGAGACAGGAATTTCCGCAGAGCAATGCTTTCTTTCAGCTTTTCGAATGGAATGGATTACTGAGTATTTTACGATTAAATATGCTTTACCGTAGTGCAAAAGATAGTGTATTTGCGTATAAAAAGTGGATAATTTTATTTATTTAAAACGGGTTTATACAGAATTGTGTTCAATTTTATCAGTCTGATTTTCTTTTTATTGTTGACTATATTTTGCTATTTGTTTTTGCGGTTAATAGGGAACTCTTGGTATAATCTACCACGTATATATATCACTCACGTGTTTTGTACTAAAACCGAAAACTTCCTGGAATAACTAATAAGTTTCATCTGTCATTTTTTTACTGAAAGATTTTTGTTCGTGTGTGAGTGTGCTTTTTGCAACTAAATGTAAATAGCAGTATTTATATTACTACTAAATAAATAATTTTCCAATAATACCATTTATAGGTGTTTACTCTTCTTGCCATAATTTTAACGGGAATTGCTTATAGGTAAGTTTTTAATATCTCTTATTCTTTAAGAACACGGACGATTTGAAGTAACATAAGAACACGGGTGGCGTACTCCGTACGCCAGCATTTTTTAAAGCTTAACTATCAATTTTTTAAGATTTTCCTATTTACTACAATGTCTAGTAATGTCATAGGAGTAGCAAAAATCTAACTGAACGAACAGACTAACACAATTAAAATGAATACGATCATAATATAGTAAAAAAATGATAATAACGTTTAATTTGCGAATTTCACGAAGAAAAAATGAAAAAGTCAATAAATAAATAAATAATGTATACATAAAAATGATATTTTAGTCATTGAGACAACTCGTTGGCACTTTGTTGAACAATTATTGCAGCTCTAACATTTTTGTTTTTTGCATACAAAATTGGAACATTCGCGTGCAGTTTCTATGAAAAATATTTAAAAAGAACAAGAGAAAGGGCAATTTTCGACTTTAAACACAAGTACGTCACTGAACGGACCTTGGAAAAAGGGTATCAGGTGTTGGTCAAGTGACTGCTTTCTCGCTGAGTGGCGTACTGAGTACGCCGTCCGTGTTGTTAAAAGTTCCAAACATTATTGTTGCTTGTTTTCCAAACGCAATACTCCATGCGTTTGGAAAACAAGCAACAATAATTTGTAAAAATGATGAGGCTTTTATGGAAGGTACCATATTTGCCAGTGGTATTTGGGGGGGGGGGGATTTTTTTCTGGTAAGTCTAATCATGTTTTGCGTTTTAAAATTAATTTGAATGTTTAAATTTTTCAACTCGAAAAAAAAACATTTTATTTACTTTCACGGATAAATTAGTAACCTTTAAAAGCTTGTGCCTCCAAATCATTGGGTCAAGGGTAAAGCCGTTAAAAACACGTTTCAGTCGTTTCGTTCAGTTACCACTTGTTCGTTTTTTTTTTTTTTTTTTTTCGCTATTGTTAATTTTTAGTTGAAGTCTTTAGTGTAAACTGATGTCAAAAATTAGGTTGAAGATGCAGCTATGTGTATCATTCTTCTTCATTCTACAGGGGCTGCGTTAGAGGTTGTACTGCAGACCTAGTGCGGTTTCTCGATATAGCATCCATATTTTCATGTGTCACAACTATCGGCGGATAACATTACCAGAAGAATTTTGACGCTCCGATTCTCTACCAGACGAAAACACCTGGGCTATCTTCTGTACAAAACTGCTCTAGGAATTTACTTTTGCCTAGAGTACTCAGATCCAAACGAGTACTCAAGTGATCGTTTACGGTCTGCATAATCATACTACATGGATGCTATCGATTTTCCGCATCTTGAAAACCAATCAACTGGAGTCAGGTGACCAGAGTCAGGTTAAAAATACGAGCATCCATGTGTTGCCATTACTTTTTACTATAAAATCCTATTTTAAGGTAAAATTTTACAGTGGAAAAAAGACCAGTCGGGTCATTCGTTTGACAATGCGCTAACCACAGCTCGATGGCGCTTACCCTATACTAACTAAAATAACTTAATAGGGCTCAAGGGGAGAGTCGGAAAGGCAAACTATATACGTTTTACTTTAAACCAAGAGATTTGTCAAATAGCGCTGCTACCGTTTACTTTTACCGGTATAATTTTCTGTGAACCTTTCTCGGTATTTTAAGCACTTCATTTTAAAGTAATATTTACATTATACTTTTCCTGAATTTTTCAATAATGTATATTTCCTACATTGTATATTTCATACAGAAAGTATCAATGAATATTTCTTGTAGTTCATTCCACACCCCTTTCTTATTTTCTAAAATACATTATAACACAGACTAAAATTAAGAGTAAGTGATATGAAAGGCTTTGTTGTATTCATAGTAATTCCTGCACCTTTTAAAATGTTATAGCTTACTAGTTTCTTTCTTTTTTTTTTTTTTTTTTGTAACAGAAACTGCAAAAATGCTCATCACTTCGTAAATTGGTCACAATATATTCTCCGAAGAAAGTAATAAGTCTAAAGCCTTTAAGAGGATTTTATCAGATGCGAACGGAGGATAAACTCTCGTTTAATAGGATTAGCTTTCTTTGGTAATAGTTTGTGAAAGCACTAAAACCCCTTCCTTCCAGCAGTTTAAGAGTGTTTTGATGAATAAAATGTTCGTAAGCTACATGAGTCGACAAGTAGTTCTTAAAGTTATTATTTAGGTTTTTCATTTGTTACAATTCATCTGGTTTGAAATTCATCTAATAATCATCCTAATTAGAACTTTTTTCTGACATCTCATTATCATCATGAAGCTTTAAATGCAAAGTTTTATTCTGTCTTGTGCAGGTAAACGGCAGTATCTGTAGAAATGAGTTTTCGAGATATTTGAAGAAATGCGTTTTGGATTCAGTTTTAACAATAGGGAGATGTTGGAATTAGACGTCTTTTTCGCGCCTTTTTTGAAGCGGGAACCAAATAAGCAAGCTTGTACAATAAATATAACGTACAATAGAGGACAAATACGCAAAAAAAGGAAAACTGAAACATCTTCAGTTACTGCCCTTTACCTGCACACGGCAGTATGTTTCTAAAACAGGATCAAAAAAGTGACATACTAAGTAGATTTAGCTACAGTTCGGATCAATTCTTGCTGAAATTACGACTCTCAAGTTTAAAAACGCCGCTATATGTTTAGTTTCATGGAATTCTACATAAAAATTGATCTTGTTGCCTTAAAGGCAAACATTTTTAAACATTTTTTTAAATGTAAACCTATCTTTTCCGGCAATTTTTCTTGTTTTAGTTGTTTCTTCCGATAGTCGTCATTTTATTCCAGCAATTTTTCTTTTATTTTCTTTTACTGGACTGAATTCATGTTGAACTAAAAGATTGAAATCTGTTGTAAGTTTCCTTAATGTTATCCGACTTTGATGGCCTTAACTTTTAGTAGTTTTCATATGACTTCAACAAGGTAGTCATGTATATGATTTAATTGCATATGACTTCAATCCCCCCCGCCCGGTTGTGTCCCTGCCCAAATTTCGAACGTAAAAAGTTTTTGATAGCTATACGCCGCATCTTAAAACCAGCAAAAAATTGAATATTTCCCAGTTAATATAACGAGTGTGTGTCTATAAAACGACTCTTAACTGGATTTTACCAGGTAAGAATACAAACTACCATTTTAAGGGGGGGCATGCTTAAGAATTACCCCCCGCCCCCGCCCCCCCGTTCCCGATGATCGAACCTACGGTTTTAGGTACGAAAAATTTCTGCTTTCAATCAAAAGGACAAAATCGGAAAGGAATAAGAAACCTTAAAGAGTATAATCGTTACAAATCAACTTCATAATTAATGAAAAAAGGTAGTTTTCCAAATATTTACTTTCAAAAATAACTAATAAATTGAAAATGCTACTGAAATTATTGACATTTTATTCATAAAGTGTTTTAACACAATGTGGACGGATACTACAGTCGACGGTTGGGGGGAGGGGGGTTAGTCATGCAAAAGAACTGGTTTAAGTAAGATTTTGATCGAAAAAAAGATTATTCAAGTTTCATAAATTTTTCAAAGCATTGAATTAAATATTTACACGATTTTCAGTCGGCCAACAAATAACCGACTCAAAATACATCACGGTGTTCTTGCCGAAGATACTTGCAGAAGATATTCTGATTCATTAATTATTTGCTCAGAGGTTGTACTTGCATTGAGAGACTTTCAGACTTTCGTGAGTGATGCTATTAAGAATGTTGCAAGTTAAACTTATGTCTGAAGAATAAGAAAGGTAATATCTAAACACATTTTATCGCTATTTCTTCTTACAATTTCAAATGCTTTGAAAAGCTTTCGTTTTCTTTTGCCCTCTGGATCTGATAAGATTTCCAATCGAGCTATCGAACTAAGGGGAAAGTGATTGAATTTTCTTTTGATGTTTAGATCCGAGCTTCACTGAACGATTTTTTCATCTTCAATCGAGCCACGAGAATATTAAAACATTCTTTTCAATCGATATTGAGAACACATTGCTTTAAAAATAAGTAATGTCTTCAACGGCTTTTTTTAAATCCTTTCTGCTTTAAATTGAATTTATTCTTCCTTCATTTTAACTGTTTCTAATATGAGTTATAAATTTAGGTAGAACTTCATATTGTTGTATTACTTCATATTGCTGTAGTATTGCTGGAGCTTTTCTCCGAAAAGAAAAACATTACATTCTCGCAAAAGTAGTACCAATCATGTTCGATACTTTATTTTATATTATTTTACTTCATTTTTTTTGTCTATTTTAATGATTCCTAACAATGAATTATACTTTTTCATGATTCTCCGTTTAATTGTGTTTAATCAAGCATCTATGGTTTGTACAAAGTATTTTATAAAATGAAAAAGAAATAGTTTGTGTAGGAGCCAGAAGGAGAATATTATAGTCTATGTATTTAGAGTCGGCGTGTCAAGGCCAAATAACTTTTCCTCTCTCCATAAAAAAAATTTATGTGCTACAGAAGGAGCGTCAGGATAAAGCTCATAGTGTCGTAACCGTGACAACCAGAAGGGGTTAAGGATGGAGAGATGGATAGTTATTTGGGCTTGACACTTCTCTATTTTAAGTACAATAAAAGCACTTATTTTCGCAAAAATAAAGGTATCGTTGATTTTTGGAGCTTTGGGCGCGGAAACTTGGTGACTCCCTAACAGTAATTACTGTGCAAAATTTCGTGAACCTGAGTTCATGTCTTCTGCTCTGGCACGAGACTTAATTTTCGAGATTTTTAGAAAAAAGAACAAATAAAGAGAATGCTTAGAAATTGTTTTAAATTCCGCAGAACGTTAAGTTTTAGTGGGGGAACTTCATAACGTCCTAGTACTAACTGCTGCGTAAAATTTCAAGCTTGTGAGCTACTTATTTCTGCTCCGGCAAGATGTTTGAATTTTAAGAATTTTATTTAAAAAAATTTAATGCGAGTCACACAACAAAGTAGCTACTTACCCAATACGCTGCAATACATCGAAAATTTAATCATCTGAACGACAGCACCTGAACCCTCCCTCTCCTATCCTTGAACCAGGCTCCTCATTTAGACGGAATCGGGGAAGGGATCAACGGCCCCCCTTACTTTGAAAAACTTATGTACAAGTGAGCGTGGTTTTGGGGCTTTCCGATAAAATTTCCTTCAGTACACACTCTTTGTCCCTCTCCGCCTCCTGGAAAGATTCGAAATAACGGGCCTGTCTTTAACTTTATAAATTCCAAACACAAATTATTATGCTAAGTTTCCTGTCTCTAGGTTATTTCCCTCTGCTCTGGAAAGAGTTATACATTTCAATTTAAAAAAAAAAAAAAACGTTTTTTTTTTAATCGAGTGACTGTTGTAAAGGGCGGAGATTCAAAATTTACAAGGTCTTTAACTATAAAATTGCATGTAAGAGCAAGCTTGATTAGAAATCAAAGTTATGGTTGCAAAAACTCTCTGGAAAATATGCAAATAATTAGAACTGAATTTAGGATACAGATTTATATCCATTGAGGAAAAAAAAACATATAATCACTTGTAAAGCTTGTAAACTATGCGCCCCCTATTAATACTACAAAATATACCATTACGAGCAATCGACGGGATCAATTACATCGATACATTTTTGGCAAGTATCTTGATGCATGAATGAATTCTCACAACGGAGCATACTCTGCTCTGTCTCTAATGGAATAATTGAGTTTTATTGTAAACCAGGATGGAAAATATACATTTAAAACTAAACTTGACCAAGGTTTGAAACTCGGTGTTTTTAAAGTTGAAGTTTACAATCTCAAGGCTCGATTCGTTGTTTCAGTCACCGAGACATTTAGCGCACCTAGTTCACGGTTAGCAAAATAAGCAGAGCATACGCCTTACTTTATGGCATGTGATATTAGTAATACACATTGTTGGTCTTTACTCAATATCGTTGGGTCAACTTGCGATCCACTGGATTAAAACTAACAATGGGATGCCTTTCAAGATCGCAAAGGCTTTATCTATTTTTGCCGGAATAAGATTTAGGGCCCTGACGTTGTACCACCAACAAACTGGAATAAATACAGCAATGAGAGTTCGTTAAAATGTAAAAGTCAAATAGCCCACTGGATGGGTGTGCGAAGATTTTGCTCGAAAAAGCGAAAAATTCCAGCTTTTAAATTAGTGAATTGAAAAAACATTGAAATATGCATAAGACACAACAGACAACTTCTAACAAATATTTAAACCACGTGACTTCCTTTTCATTTCCCCAATCTAAAGAAGAAAGTACAATCGATATCAGTTCAAGACAAGTCTCTTATTTCAATTTTTTTCCAGGGGTTGAGGATATGAACGCAATGAAATGTTATCTAAAAACCGCAAAAACCACGCCGACTTATACGAAAAACATTACGTTTTTAAAGTAAGGGCGGCCATTGACCTCTTCCCCCTTAAACCCTCTAATGGGTCAAGGGGTGGTCTGATGTTGTCGGACTCAGAGTCACGAAATTTTGCACAGCAATCACTGTTTGGGAGTCAAAAATTTTCTGTACTAAGACTAAGTGCTGTGTAGTTTTTCGTTTTTTTACGGCTCATCCTAATGTGTAGCATATCACAAGTGATCAACATAAAGTACTGTATAGATGAGAAATTACTGTTGATAAATTTTTGTGAATCCATGTTTTACGCCTTAATTTTTTAAAGAATACAGAATGAGTTTTCGCCTTTAAGTTTATTTTTATTTTATTTCAATACAAAATTTAAAAAAATTAGATTGTACTGTACAAAACTGCTTTGAAAGTGAATCATAGATGCACAAAAAAATGTATCAATCCATTAATACCCCACTGATTCGATGTTTAATAATATCCGTTTCTCAAAGCCTAATGAAATACCCACAAATTATTTTACCATAGCTATAAAGCTAATTAAAACCTAGCCACAGCCCGAAAACTAACCTCCATGCGTCAAAATGCCAACTGATAAATTCAGCCGTGAATTAGCATTTGCCAGACATAGTTCAGGTGAAATGTGTTAACAATTCTCGCTGTAACAACGTCGGAGGGGGGGGGGATGTCGTCCTTTGATGTATGGCCGGACATTACTGCCTATTAGAAAGCCGATTCTGTGAATTGAAACCTTGGGTTAGAACAAAGCGGTCGGAACATATTGCATTAAAACCATGTGTTGCGATATTGCAGTTCGGTACCAACGACTACAAATTATGCTTGAAATTTGATAACCTGCAAGATTGGGAAAGGACAGTGAAGATAAATCAATGACTTCTTCATCACAAGTCATGCATCCATACCCAACGACTGCAGAAAGAGAGGTGAGATAAGAACTTGAATTTGTACAATATAATATAATATAATGTAATTTGTTTTTATATACATTACTGAAAAATGCGAAAACCTAAAATAAAGAGAACAAAAAGGACAGGAAATGAAATGAAATGTTATTTTACAATAAGGTTCCCAAGCTTCACGCAAATATTTTTATTAAATCTTCTCATTTCGCACTCGCCTGTAACAAGATTGCATATTTAATGAAGAAAATTAAAAGTATTGTACAAGTACTTGGCCTAATGTTACAAAAATATTAAACATTTTTTTTCAACAGACTTCTTTTTTTTTTCATTTTCTTTTGCATTTATTTTTCTTTTTGTTCTTCCCTGGAACTTAACGGCGCAAAAAATACAGAAGTATTAAATAACTATAAAAATTATGAATTATAATTTGGGATGATAAACGAAACTCATGAGAAGCAAAATTACAACTAATGAGAAAGACAAGAAAAAAAAAAAGGAAAAGAGCCTTTTTTAGGCCAAAACGGCCGCTTACCTGCGTTATTTTAAACTTCTTATATTTTAGTACAAATTTTTCGATTTTTTTTGCACACATGCAGTTTAATTTCGCTGCAATAGCTACAGACATATTATACAGTTAGTATTCAGTCTAATTGTTATAAATTTAAATATTACAGGCAATTTATTCCTAAAATTTAAAAAAAGGAAACTGAGAGTGGGAATTCCAATAGGGCATTCCATGTCAAGTAATCCAAAGTTTTTTCCCTCACATTTTTGCATTTCTTTGAAATTTGTCTTATCAATTGTATCCTTCGAGGTAATCAAAAGTCCAAATTTTTAGATTTTTATTTCTTTTATTTTTTTATTTATGAGACTTTGATATTTAGCAAAACCTTCTTTTTTTCCATAGATGCTTGAACATAAAATGGACGACAACTCAGCACCAAATATAGAAAAAAAAATAGTAAAACGCATTTTAAAGTACATTAGTTGCTGCTTAATATGATATGCAACATGACTAGTTTTATAAAAAATTTCATTTTTGAAAAATGAAATTTAAATTTCTCAGAAAACGTATAATGAGGTTTTTAAAAGAAAAATCTCAAATATTTTTTAATATTTTATCTTGGTTTGCGCAAAATTTTATGTTGGGATCTAAATGGTATCATATCTTTATGGATTTTGGAATAAAATTTGACTTAAGAAATAATGATATTTTTCAGATTCTATTTAGTTAAATATGGAGTTTTCTTACTGGGTGATGGTCCAGTGAGTAGTAATTAAACATGTTTGTGCTTGAAATGAGCAGGCATGAACTTGTACATTGGTAAGCCCCCCCCCCCCTCCCGCACCACCACTTTTTTTTTCAAAACTGCTTTCAAAATTAAAAACAAAAAACCTGGTGCATAAGAGTAATAATCATAACACACTGAGACGCTGCCAAACGACAGTAGTGACTAAGGTTTATAAAGGGGGAGGGGGTCATAAAACTAAAAATCGGGAAAATTTTAAAAGACAGAAAATTTAAAAGACAGATAGAACCACTTATTGGCATTTTTTTTTTTTGGAAAGTGGAGCGGTAGGGTGGGGGGGGGGGGGGAGAGCAGTCACAGGAATGAAGCTTAACAAAAAGCACAGTTTGTTTGATCTATAACTTTTTTAAATATATGTATCAATAGATCTCGTTGCATTACTCTCCTTTACAACAGAAAAAAAAAACAAGCAATGAAGAAAATAAATAAATATAAAAAAAAACAGCTGCACTCTAGATGTTGTAGAAAGTCAGTTATGTGGACAGACATATGAACTCACTTTGATTTATTTTTAGTTTTGTGTGGAAAAGAATGAAAAAACATTAAAACAACGTGGGGGGGGGGGGGGGAACACTACTATTTTGCTATGATCTTGGGGCAAACTATTTCTACTCTCCCTCCAAAATTGAAGGTTGGTGCTGGGGTAGGGTATGAAATGAATAATAACTTTCCTTATCAGATATTGAATTAATCAAGTACACTTTTGAAGTTAGGATTGAAAAAGAAACACTTGATCTGAAAAAAAAAAAACATATGGGGTAAAAATAATCCTTAATACCAGGTGAGGCGTGATACTAGTATAGTATTAAACGCATGTTTGGGTGGAGGGGGGGGGTGTACTTCGTCTTGCTTTAAAGAAGAACATTCACCAACTTTTTATAAGTATACTATTCAATATGTTTTATTTTATTTTATTTTATTATTTTTTTTAACATTTTGAAAACAATTTTGGAAAAAAAAATGGTGGGGGGGGGGAGGGGGCTTACTAATCTACAAGTTAATGCTAGCTCATTTCAAGCATAGTCAAGTTTAATTACTACTCATTGGACCATCACCCAGTAAGAGAACCCCATATTTAACTAAATAGAATCTGAAAAATATCGTTATTTCTTAAGTCAAATTTTATTCAAAAATTCATAAAGATTTGATACCATTTAGATCCCAACTTAAAATTTTGCGCAAACCAAGATAAAATACTCAAAAATTTTGAGATTTTTCTTTAAAAACTTCATTATACGTTTTCTGAGAAATTTAAATTTTAAACTTAAATTTCATTTTTCAAAAATGAAATTCTTTATAAAACTAGTCATGTTGCATATCATATTAAACAGCAACTAATGTACTTTAAAATGCGTTTTAATAAATCTTTCTTGCTATATTTGGTGCTGAGTTATCGTCCATTTTATGTTAAAGCATCAACGAAAAAAAAAAGTTTTTCAAAAAATCAAAGTCTTATAAATAAAAATATAAAAGAGATAGAAATCTAAAATTTTTATTTTTTTATTACCTCGAAGGGTAAAATTGATGAACCAAATTTCAAAGGAATTCAAAAATGTGAGGGGAAAAAATTCTAAAAATTTTGATCACTTGACATGGAATGACCCAATAAGCATAGTTGCATTTTTATTTCACTTGTCGAGGTGTATTTGCATATCGTCATTTGGATCACACCCATGTTGAGGTCAGGAGAGTGATAAATATTTTGTAACTTTGACACTAGTAGGTGCTATCATCTTCACTCCGGATACTAACTGCTATAACTGACTTAACCATTGAAAGCTGGCGCCACCAGTCCTCTCCAACTACACAATTTAGACATTACACTGTAGTGATAGGAAGTTTTGTCCTTTCCCTATTACTCCTGAGAAGCTACTTATCTCACAATAATGTGACTTTCGGGTACTCAGATTTTACCAGAAAGTCCCTGGAATGCACTCAGGAAATTTTTGTGACATCGGGTATCGAACCCAAGATCCTACGATCTAAATCTAAACCCTAATCCACTAGTCACTCCACGGTTCAGTACAGTTATCGTGCCTTAGCGTCGGCTTATAATGAAACAAAGTATTGATCTCAAGGTCGATAGAATCACGGCCATTTTGTACATGAGGCACCTAGTAAGGGATATCGTAAGTGGCTTAACCATTCGGAGCTAGAGCTACAAGTCTTCTCCTGTTAACCTTTTAACCTTTTTAATCACTCAAACAGTAAACTTAGAAGACATTTCATCACAACTCAATGATTATTATTAAGCAGCGAATGACACAAACTTTTCTCAAAAAGGGAACTTGTCAATTATGCTTGAAATCGGATGCAGAGAGTGACTGGAATTAACGAGCATGTTCATGCATTCCGAATTTCTCCTTCTTAAATGCTATACATTTTGGGATAATACAAATTTTTCATCCAGAAATAAAAATCAGTAATACGCAGAAAAGTGTGGACAAATATTTAACTTGATATGCATTTTTAAAATGTCTTGCAGTTTCACTAGTGATAATTGTTATGTCTCGGAATGGATGTAGAAGAGATACAATTAAAGTATTCATTCTTCAGAAGTGACTGATCAATTTTTAATCTTGAACGCGTTCGTTTAAATAATTTTGGCTATCGATAAAATATTTTTCGCAAAATATATAATAATTTGTAATAGTTAGTTACACTTAAAAATTCGATAATTCATTGAATAGTGCTAATATAAAGCTAATTTGATGCTCTTTCCAGAAATTACTTGCATTTTCTCTCACGAGAATGACGATGTCTCGAAATGTATGAAAAGATTACCAGACACACAGACTCTACGAAAGAAATTTCCAACTTCCATCGTTTTGGAGTTATGCAAAAAACACACTGAAGCATTTCTCTAAAAAGGTGCTATGTCTTGTCCTAGGCTCATAGCAACCTTATAAAAGCGTTTTCCATTTCTGTATTCGTTCTTTACTTCCTTTTACATAGTAAAGGAAGTATTGCATTCACGAAATAAATGTCTCTCCAAAATCGACCTTAATTTCCATTTTACTTGCACCCGAATGAATATTGAGTTTTTTTTTTTTTTTTTTCAACCAGACTACACGTGGATATATGCCTAAGAATGTATAGACATCCGAAATATCCATTTTGACAATCCCCGAGTTCATTACGAATTTCTCGTGACGTCCGTATATACGTATGTATGTATGTGGGTTATTCTCCAAAATCCTAACAATATTATGTCCTCGTAGCCTAACACAAAAATTGTTTAACCCAGAAAGTGTTTCCATTTTTTTAATAGTTGGAAATAACTTATCTGGTGTTGTTCTAATCTTATTAAAACAATAACTCATTTAGTTATTTCTACAAAAATTTTTGATAAACCAGAAAGTCACATTTTTGGCATGTCCCGATCCATTTTTCAAATGGATTTAAATTATTTAAAAAATTTATATCAACATTCCACAAATTGAATCTGTAGTACAAAATTAAGCATACTTAAAGGTATAAAATAGCATTCTTTAAATAAATTTAATTATTTAAATCATCAAGGTACATTGTTTTAAACTTTGTTTCCTGTTTTTCATGTCATTCTCCTGTCCTAGGAATGAGTTCAATTATTATAAATAAAAAAGATGAATTTTTAATCTGCTGTTCTATAAAACTGTTTATTATTACCATTTTGTTTATTTTCTTGAGTATTTTGTTAATATGATTTGTCTGCTGTTCTCATTAAAATTTTGAAGTTCAAGAATAGGGTACGAAACATTTTCGCTGTCATTCTCCAGGACAATATTTCTGTTTTCAATAAACGAAAAATTTTAACTCTACTAATAGTGTGGGGTTGAAATAAGAGGTTAGAATAGAAAAATAACATTATTTACCTTAAATATAATCCTGGGCCTACATAACAGGCAAATTGTATGGAACTTGTTGTACTCCTCGCCTAAAAAAAGTGTCATACTCCTGTACGAAAAAAAAGTCAAACTCCTGTCCCAAAACAATTACTCTCCTAGCATTATTTCTCAAGCAGTGGTAATGCATTCCGTAGAATAGAAGGATTTTTTTCCAATACATTAGTTGGAAAATAAGATTGATTTAAAAAAATAAAGTTAAATTTGGCAAACGATAAATAAAAAATGTATCCAGTGGAATAAGTCTATTTATTCATTTATTTATTTATTTTTTGTTGTTGTTCAGACGAAGCGTTCCAAAAGAGATTTATTGGTTGTTTGTTTATCTAAATGTTGCTCGAGTAGGTAGGGGAGACTGGGGATACTTGATCCCTAGGGATACGTGATCCCATAGCCAAAAATGTACTAAAATCATAAAATAGAGATTTGAAACCTGAGAATTATGTTAAAGTTATACTTGTATATAAAATCTGGCAACACTTTGTTTTTTTTTCAGCCATATTTTGTTTTAGCTCAAGAAATGATTGTCTGATTGTGTCAAGTGCACAGTGCGATAAGAATCACACTGCCACACTTTTAAAATCCGCATATTCCTGCCATCCCAGAATCTATTTTTCAAGTTTTCATATTACGCTTGCCTCGTTCGAAGAAGATAGTTTTTCACCCTTCTTTCTCCCGCGCCAAATAGGGTCATTGACCGCGCAAGATTACACCCCATTACACTCAGAAATAATCCCTGCTAAATCTACCGTTAGAAATATGCACCACCGCGGGAGGAAATTACACCATTTCCCGTTGCATACAAAATATATATTTTAGCCCAATTTTAACTTTGGATTTGATTTTTATCATGGATGGCAGATGTTTAAAAGAAATAGAACCAAGGAGATCTGGAACTCTTTCTTGACGCGTACTTATCTCCAGCACGTTTGAATTGAGGGGGAACACGTCTGGAATGTACTTTATGACTGCAATGCTATGTTTGCCCTTGGGAAGCGGCATTGAGCGGGGTTTGCCTAAAAAGGAATGTTATATAGGTAAACCCCCAACGATCTCTGCAGTTTTTTTTGAAAAAGTTCCGTTCGTGACACAAGTTGTTGAAGAGTTAACGACCCGGGGCTGGACTTGCTGTCCACGCCCGGGTATAAAAGGAAGATGATGCAGTCATGTTTTATATTTTATTACATATTATATGTAGTCTAGTTTAGTCTCGATGTTTCCAGTCCGACCATCATCTTATTTTCAATCTATTTAATACATTAAGAATTTAATCATGTTGGAGGAATGAAGGAAAATTATCGTCCAGTCCATGATGAGAAGTGATACTTGAAGAAATCAAGGAAGATCACCGACAAAATTAAGTTCGGAAAGATATTCTCCATATCAATATAGTACGATCAACGATGAATTCCAACAAGAAGCACAATGAACTGTGTTAAAATTCCGAATCAGCGAATCACATGGACTCCAACTAATAAGACTACCTCTACAATAGTAATGCTACTCCAGTGAATGTTCACCAGTGTAATAGCGGGCCCGCTCATCATTTAATGTGAGTAATTAAAATTATAATCTTTGAGATCTCATAACTTCATATATTTAAAGTTATATCTTTATTATATTAATTCTTGACAAATGAAAGATAAATGATAAGAATATTCTAAATCTGATATTTGATTCATTACAAATGTTCTCAATAGTTTATATTTTCGTGCGGCTTGCAATGAATGTACTAACACTATACGATCGGCCTATTTAATATATCATCATAACTAATTGGACTGTATAATAAGTTTATATTCCAATTAAATATTTATCTGTAATTTATGCTTCATGTGTTATTTTGTGCATGTGGTTATTCTTTGAAAATCAACCAATTTATAATTACAGCAAAAGGAGAAATAATCAAGAAATCAAATCATATACATATATTATATTGCATTTTATGAACCAATCAATTCAGTAGAAGTGGAAGACTTGATTTATAACTATAACCATAATTTTTCCTCAACCTGCTTCTAATGCACAATACAAGCACCATTACAAAAAATGATGCCGTGCTAAAAGAAATTTTTTAAGGTTGAGAACAGGGTTATTTTGAAAATATAAACTAAACCATCACTGGGAGAAATAAAATCAATCATTCAAAATTTTTCTGATGAATATTATATTGCATATACAGTCATTTATCTGAATAACAAATGGTTTTATTGTGTTATATGTAAAAAAAATTTGGAAAAGTAAGAATTACATCTGATATTTTTCGTAACGGGATCTATTCTAATATGGTTCAAATTTTTGATTGGATTGTATTGTATTTCAAATTCATTTTTGCATTACATCAATAAGGTTTGAGTAGTATATTTTTTGATCTATGCTTGTTATATGTGAATAGGATTGTGTAAGATCATTTTCAGTATTTTTCAGTCTAAACAAGTCGAGGAATTTATTTTAATTTTGATAATTCAATTGCAATGCCAAAGGGTACAAAAATGACAGAACAGAGTCTAGCATCATCATTACCAATTTTCTATGGAAAAAACGAAGAGGATATTGATTTCTATATAAAGCAATTTAACAGTATTGCTAATCTTGAAAAATGGACCCCAGAAAAGAGACTAATTATTTTCAAACTGAATTTAGGAGATAAGGCATTAGAATACCTTATAAATGACTCTGCGACATCCCAATGTAACACCATTGAGGCATTACAAGAACTGCTTATAGCGAAATTCAGGAAAACTAAATCTTTTTCTGATATTCAGTCAACATTTTCAAAAATTTCACACAAACCAGGTCAGTCAGTCAGAGAATTAGCGGAGGAAATATCAAGACAGGCATCACTATATGTTGGGATCAATAGCACTAGCAACCGGGAACTTATTGATTTAGCGGAAAACATTAAATTGACAAAATTTTTAGAAGTTCTTAGAAGTGACATTAGGTTGGAGGTAAAGAAAACCGGACCTAAAGATTTTAAATCTGCCCTTAAATGTGCTATAAATGTTGAAAATGCACTTGAGGAGTCTGTGTCTTGTGCCACATCTAATAATTCTTGGGACTTCCAAATTAACACATTGATGAGGAGTCAAATGGAAAATAACAAATTGATTTCCAAACTAACTTCCCAACTCTCTGAATTAACAAACAATAGAGACAGTCAGGTTAACAATTTCCAATTAAGGGGGGAAAATTCTCGCCAATTTCAAAGTCATTCAAATTTTCCGAATCCACCAATTTCGTGCCACATATGCCAGAAAAACCATCTAACAACTGATTGTTGGTTTTTTCCCAGTTCAGGTCAAAATTTCAACAGAGGTCGTGGTTCTCAAAGCAACAGAGGTAGAAATTTCCGAGGCAGATATACTCACCCATATAGGAACAACAGAGGAAATTTTGGAATAAGGGGTGCTTGGATCAAACCAAAGCAAAATTCTTGTTCTCAGACAGGTACCCACTATTATAGAGAACAAGCTAAGATGGAAAAAATTAAATCCACATCTGAGAAAATTAATACTCCTACCGAAGAAGTCAAAGAATTTGTACTATCATGCAACACTTCCGCAGAAAACAGTTTACCAATCATTCAATTAAAATTCGGTTCATTAATTGTTGATGCATTAATTGACAGCGGAGCTTCTTTATCATTAATTGAGCCTAATATTGTCACAAAAGTCAAGGAATCCACCAAGGTTGAGTATGTTTCTAGAAGCGTCAAAATTGTCACGTTAAACAAATCATCAATTCCCTATATGTCAGCTGTTAAGATGAAATTTAAAATTGAGACAAAATGGTTCGAAAATCTATTTTACGTGACTAAGACTACTTGGAATTCAGAATATCAAATTATTTTGGGATATGATTTTTTGCAGAGAAACAGAGTTATCCTTGATTCAGTTAATAAACAATTAATTGTAGGATATTCTCATTTCAGTTTTAAGCTCACTAATAATGTAAATGATTCAGAAAATATTGAGGTAACTAATGAACCAATTTCTGAATCAGTAAACAATGTGAGAATTTTCAAAAACTACACTATCCAACCTGGTACTTCAGAAATTATTTCTTTAAAATTGCCAAAGAACTTATTTCATTCCGAACAAGTTCTATTTATCCCAAAGTAAGTAAAATCTAAAATTTTGACTTCTGATTCTATTCACCATGTTTCATTTAATAACACAATTCAAACAATTGTTGAGAACAACACTGATCACCCTATCATTTTGAGGAAAAAGTCAATTTTTGGTTCAGTCGAAAATTTTGATCAATCTGATTGCATATTACCTAGCAATAACAAACCATTTCAGATTAACACTTTGTCTTTATCTGAGGTCAGAAAATTGAGGAAAGAGGAAATTAAGGAATCTGATTTCGATCTCGAACATTTAGACCATACACAAAGAAGGGACATTTTGGATATATTAATGAGAAATACTGAAGTCTTTTCAAAATCTTATTTGACTTTGGGTTCGACTAACGAAGTTGTTCCTGAAATTAAATTACTTCATAACTTTTCATTACAAACAAAACCATACCCTATTCCCAAAATCGCTAAGGAATTCGCACAACAAGAAGTTCCTAAATTACTTGAGGCAGAAATTATTCAAGAATCATCATCATCATATGCATTCCCTGCTATTTTCATTAGAAAAAAAACAAACAAGAACGATGATCCTGAAAAATTGAAATTTCGGATGGTTATTGATTATCGATTATTAAACTGCATCACCGAATCTTTTAAAATTTGTCTTCCCAGTATCATTGAAATTATGCATTGTATTTCTGGTCACCAATTTTACAGAGTGTTAGATTTAAAGTCCGCATTTTTTCAAATTCAGTTAAAGGAGTCTGATAGGGAGAAACTAGCTTTTTGGTACGGAACTAGGGAATTTTGAACCTCTTAGATTACCATTCGGTTCTAAGGTCTCGTGTCAATTTTTCCATATTTTGATTTCCAAAGCTTTGAATGACCTAAAGGGGAGTAACATTCAATTTTTTCTGATGATATAATCATCGCAGGCAACAGTATTCAGGAAATGAAACATAATTTGCAATTAGTTTTTGATAGATTGAAGAAATTCAACCTAACATTAGATCCGGCAAAACTTCAAATATGTAGACGCAGCATAACCTACTTAGGATACAAATTGGATAACAATGGTTTTTCTCCTTCTGAGGAAAACATTCAGAAAGTCACTAAGTTTCCTATTCCCAGAAACGTCAAGCAGGTTCAAGCTTATTTAGGTATGGTGAATTATTTCCGACATATGGTATACAATTTTTCTGAACTTACGTATCCTATAGTTAATTTAACCAGAAAAAATACTCCTTTTGTTTGGTCACAGGAATGCCAACAAGCGTTTGATAAAATTCAGGATATCATGCTTAATAATCCAACTTTAAAGAATTTAAAACCTGACGACGATGTTTATTTGGCTACTGATGCATCCAAAATTGCAGTGTGTGGTATTTCGTTGAAAAAAATTGGTAGTAATTACTTCCCTGTCGATTTTTTTTCCAAACAGTTAACTTCTTCTGAGTCAAGATACCCTTCTATTAAAAGAGAGCTGTTTGCTATTTTTTCTACTGTAAAATTTTTTCATGACAAATTATATGGCAGAAGATTTGAAATACTAACTGATGCTAAAAGTCTTACGTATCCCATAAAACTAGATAAACAACCTGAAATTGTAGCTAGATGGATATTATACTTACAATCTTTTGATTTTGTTCCAAATTATATCTCTGGATTTTCAAACCCAAGTGATTATTTATCGTGGGTAGTTTCAGAGAACAATGAGAATGTAAATAATCTACAATTATTCCAAGCTTGTGAACAACTTAGTAATGAATCTATAAAATTGCACCAAAGACAGGATAACAAAATTCAGAAAATCATTCAGGCCATTGAAAATAATGACCCAAAAATTTGTTCAAAATATTTCATCGACTCTCTGACAGATTTAGTTATGTTTAAATTTGTCAACCACAACAAAAAATCCAGAAAAAAAACTATTCAAAACAAAATTCTCATTCCCAATGCTCTTTTTGAAATTTGTTTAACTGAAGCTCACGCTCCTCATTTTGGCGTATATAAAACATATACTTTCTTGAGTAAACATTATTTTTGGAAAGGTATGTTTAAAATGACTAAACAATTTTGCACAAATTGTAGTAAGTGTTTGAGCCACAAACCTAAGCAGTCTTCAACCACTTATGAGATGATTCCAAAAAAATTCTTGGGAGTAAATGAATGTATTGGAATTGATATAGTTAGAAAATTACCACGTAGCTTAGATAACAAATGTTTTGTGTTGACAATTATTGACCACTATTCCAGATTTTTAGAGGCTATTCCTCTTTCTGATATTACGAGTCCTACCATCATTAAAGCTTTAAATGCTCACTTTTCAAATTTTGGTATACCTAGGATTGTACTCTCGGACAACGGTCCCAGTTTTCGTTCAGATCAATTTAACAATTTCTTAAAACAATTAAATATTCAACACAGAAAAACTTCAGTGTACCTACCGAGAAGCAATGGCTGCGTCGAAAGAGGTCACAAATTGTTAAAAAGTTCTATTGCTGCTTTATGCAATAAGACATTCGAATGGACACAAAAGCTACTGATTTTCAAACTTTATTACAGCAACTCAGTTCACACCGCCACTGGTTTTTCACCGGCTAAATTATTTTTTGGTTGAGAACTTAACATCCCATTGAACCTAAACAATGATCCAAATTATATTGAGGACTACAAAGAATACCTAGACAGAATTTCCAAGGAAATATCGGAGACCAAAGACAATTTCGATAAACATGAGGATGCATACCTCGCTTCCAGGAAAAAATATGTCAGGGGTAGAAAACCACCAAATTTTCAGATAGGGGACAAAGTTTTTATTTCTGCTTTTCAAAGACCCAATGCCTTGCAACCGAAGTATAATGGACCGTATGAAATTCTCAAAAAATTTAGAAATGATAATTATTTGATTAAAGATGTGCACAATGAAGAAAAAATTATGAAACTACATGTTAGTAAATTATTCCAACAAAAAGAGGTTGACTATAACTAATTTAAAAAAAAAAAAAAAAGGAAAAAAAAGGAATAAAGAAAGGAAGGAAGGAAAGAGAAAAAAAAGAATAAATTAAGGAAAGGAAGAAGTGAGAGATGTTATAAAGGGTTCACATGAGAGTAAATTTAATGGGTGTTTCAAGTCAAGATTAATACTTTGATTTCTTGAGAGATTTTCGACAAAATTTCCATCTAGGAGTAAATTTTGGGACAGGACTTTGAGCCTGATTTTGGGTTTCTTCTATCACGTGTTATTTGAGGCCTCTGATAGCATTCCCGGTTTCATAGCAGGCTGGTTCCGTATTTAGCTGGGGAGGAAGTGCCCTTAATTCGTCCATTCAAACAAAATGGGGAGGAATAATTGAAAAAACGGGTGCTCGACACCTATGTCAAATTTCTTCTTCATTCTTGACACTCTCTAGTAATCTGTTAGGTATATCTTACTTTTTGTATCCCAGAAAATTTTTGTCACAGTTGAACACGATTTTAAAAAATGAATTACATGTGAAAAATGAGAAATGTCCTACATACGGTTGACTAGGTCATCTACATGTCGATAAAGACAAATTTCTGATAAACATCATACTGTACTTTGAAGTTTGAAATAATGTTTGCCTACACAAGATTTAAAACACACGAGTCATTTCATATATTGATTACCGACTCAGGAAATTATGATGTCAATTGATGTAAATGTTTGATTCTCGTTCTCTCAGTGATGATATTGCTGAATTGTTGGTCATATTTTTATACATGATACTCGTTCACTCATGAACATTTTTGATATATTGTATCATATACATTTTAACTCCTGATGTGTTCCCCTACAATTTTCTTGTTCAGGGGGGGGATAATGTGACAGTGCGATAAGAATCACACTGCCACACTTTTAAAATCCGCATATTCCTGCCATCCCAGAATCTATTTTTCAAGTTTTCATATTACGCTTGCCTCGTTCGAAGAAGATAGTTTTTCACCCTTCTTTCTCCCGCGCCAAATAGGGTCATTGACCGCGCAAGATTACACCCCATTACACTCAGAAATAATCCCTGCTAAATCTACCGTTAGAAATATGCACCACCGCGGGAGGAAATTACACCATTTCCCGTTGCATACAAAATATATATTTTAGCCCAATTTTAACTTTGGATTTGATTTTTATCATGGATGGCAGATGTTTAAAAGAAATAGAACCAAGGAGATCTGGAACTCTTTCTTGACGCGTACTTATCTCCAGCACGTTTGAATTGAGGGGGAACACGTCTGGAATGTACTTTATGACTGCAATGCTATGTTTGCCCTTGGGAAGCGGCATTGAGCGGGGTTTGCCTAAAAAGGAACGTTATATAGGTAAACCCCCAACAATCTCCGCAGTTTTTTAAAAAAGTTCCGTTCGTGACACAAGTTGTTGAAGAGTTAACGACCCGGGGCTGGACTTGCTGTCCACGCCCGGGTATAAAAGGAAGATGATGCAGTCATATTTTATATTTTATTATATATTATATGTAGTCTAGTTTAGTCTCAATGTTTCCAGTCCGACCATCATCTTATTTTCAATCTATTTAATACATTAAGAATTTAATCATGTTGGAGGAATGAAGAAAAATTATCGTCCAGTCCATGATGAGAAGTGATACTTGAAGAAATCAAGGAAGATCACCGACAAAATTAAGTTCGGAAAGATATTCTCCATATCAATATAGTACGATCAACGATGAATTCCAACAAGAAGCACAATGAACTGTGTTAAAATTCCGAATCAGCGAATCACATGGACTCCAACTAATAAGACTACCTCTACAATAGTAATGCTACTCCAGTGAATGTTCACCAGTGTAATAGCGGGCCCGCTCATCATTTAATGTGAGTAATTAAAATTATAATCTTTGAGATCTCATAACTTCATATATTTAAAGTTATATCTTTATTATATAATTCTTGACAAATGAAAGATAAATGATAAGAATATTCTAAATCTGATATTTGATTCATTACAAATGTTCTCAATAGTTTATATTTTCGTGCGGCTTGCAATGTATGTACTAACACTATACGATCGGCCTATTTAATATATCATCATAACTAATTAGACTGTATAATAAGTTTATATTCCAATTAAATATGTGTCTGTAATTTATGCTTCATGTATTATTTGTGCAAGTAGTAATTCTTCTTTGAAAATCTATCATTACAGCAAAAGGAAATCAACAAATCATATACATATTTTATAATTGCTTTTTAATATACCAAACAAATCAGTAATGACCATTCTCTTTCAACCTTCCTTCTATTACACGGTAACCATCATATCAAGAAAAACCTTTTTTTTAGGAAAGCATTTTGAAGTTTACATTATCCAATATATACAACTTTAAAAAAATACTGAAGTGTAATGTTAAAGTATAAACAGTCTTTTATAATTGGGACATGTTTTTAGTAAATTGCCACTGATTGCTAATAATATAACAAGTACGTTTGCAAAAATCGCATTTTAGAGATACTTTATCCCTTCGTTTAGAGGGATACATGATCCCAGGGATCAAGTATCCATATGACAATATAAACACAAGTAAAACAATATAACTGTTGTTTACTCAGTTGACATTAACTTTAAATATTCAAAACCATATTAACATAATAAAATGTATCATAGTATGAGTGATAGATTTACATAATCACTGCAGTAAATATGCTAAACAATAAAAAATATCAGTTCGCACTTGTAACCCACATAACACCTCAAACATCTAAACGTAAACTAACTCTACTGATGAGTTATGTTTTGATCAGAGAAATGAGCTTGAACGAGTTGAAATAGATGTCAAATCCTAGTTTGAATTTAAAAAAAATGATTTTGCTATTGTTAGATTTACATCAAAAAAGTTATTTGCCCATTATGTAGCCCCATTAGCGGATAGAATTCTAGGTTATATTTCTAGAGTTTGAAATAAGTTTTCTAAAGCAAAAAGGTAACATGCATAATCAATCTATTTTTCCTGAAAAATAGACAAAAGTGTAGTAAACGAGAATGAATGTGTTAAGTTGCACACATCCAGATGGGTTGAGCTAAACTTTAAGAACTACAACAAACGAATTGTTCGCATTTGACTTTCAGGCCTTTAAAATATATGCTAAGCTTTCTATTCGCTGATACTTACATTTTTCATCCCTCTTTTTTAAAATTAATTCAATTGATAAAACTTAATTTTACTATTGCAAGACAAGAAGCAAATAAGTTGATTTTTGTGCTTGTCGTCCTTTTTCTTTTTTTCTTTTTTGTAATTTCAGTTTCATTACGCTACTTTTAAAAAATTGTTAGTTTCATTTATGAAATATATTGCTCACAACAGTATTAGAGAGTAAGTTACTAGTCAAAAGCATCATAAGTTCATTTAAGTTGTGTACATTTTTTTTAACAAATATTCTAGTGGAATTTAAAACAATGTTATTTTGTGTTCACTTTATTATAATTTAATTAAAAAAATTAGAACTAGTGTTATTTTTTAGAAACATTGTGTAGAAAACTAAAATCCATAAATAAAGCTGATCTAGCGAAAAGTTTAAGCATTTTCTCAGTGGAATCAAGTATCCCCCATGAAGGGATCATGTATCCCTTAATGTGGGGATACATGATCCCTTTATAAAGTTATTAAAAAAAAATTATTTTACCAAAACTATCAGTTTAATTTCAACAACAACAAAAAAAAAATATACTGTCAGATAGAAGAAAAAATTATCTTTCTCCACGTACTTTTTTTATAAAAAAAATGATAATTTGCAGCTGAGAAAAAAACTGAAAACTAAAGTGGGGATCAAGTATCCCCAGTCTCCCCTGAGTGAAGTTGCTATAAATTTCGCAGTTGCTTTAAATTAAAAGTAAAATATATGTTATTAACATTGCTGATTTCCTTTTTGTTTTATGCTTGTATTTCCTGAACTATAATGGGAAGGTAACTTTTCGTTTTGTAAATTTTGTCATACTGTGCATGGCTAGCTTAAAGAAAGTTTTAATGTAGCAATCGATTTTTTTTTTCCGTTGAAATGAATGTCCGTTATTCGGAGTGTAAGCTATTCAGAGTGAATAATATGGAAAAACTTATATGGGACTTGTACTCGAAGAATTTAGGGGTGTCCGTTAAGGGAGACTTTACATAATTTTTTTTGTCATTTAATAATCATACTTTTTGATTTAGGCTTCAGTTTTTTTCTTTATTACTATACTTACATTTTAAATAACCCATGAAGAAATTCATTTTGTACCTCTCCTGGTACTGCTGTCAGTCTCTTGTTGTATGAAAATTTGATCCCCTGTTTTGAGGATGTAGCATAGTTAAAGTGAGTTCCCTCGATTTTCCTCTTAATAAGTTCCTAACAAAGAATAATTGTAATTTTTTTCAGATTTTTTTCAGTATTTTTATTTAAAAAAAAATTGTGACTGGAAAATGTCAGGTTTTTAGAGAATCACCCATGTGCGTATGTGCGGATGGCGTATGTATCTCGCATAACTCAAGAACAGTATGTCCATAAGTCCTAGAAAGTTAAAACTTGGTACGTAGACTCCTAGTAGGGTCTAGTTCTGCACCTCCTTTTTTGGTTGCATTCGGATGTTCCAAAGGGGGTCTTTTACACGTTTTTGGTGGGAAATCATTGGTATTTTCAATGCAAACTCAAGTGGCGTAATAATTTGGCAAACACTTGGCGATTTATAGCCAAGCTTTTCGTTGGCAAGTTTTGTAGTCAACTTGGAGACAAATTTGGCATGGTTTTTTTTTTTTACTTTTTTTTTTTTTTAAATCTGGTTTCAATTTGGCCATCATTGGTGATATTTAGAGAGTTAACCATTAAATCACATTAAAATTGCCAATATTGGGAAAATTAGTCTGTATAAAACATTTTTGTTTTGCTTCGGTTGGCAACAAACTTGGGGTGAAAATATTTAAAGTATTTGATTACTCGGGGCCGTGGTAGCCCGATCGGTAGAGTGTCGGATTCGGAGCCGGAGGGCCTCGGGTTCGAACCTCGATGGTCGAAGACCCACCGTCGTCATTAAAGGGGACTGGGCGACGTTAAATATGCTCGTGGTCTCAATGTCCTCCAAGTGAAACGATACCTCGGGGGGTGCTAATTTCAGGTAGCTATTAGCTCCTGGATTAGTTCAAAATTCTCATTAACTGTTGGATCCGGTGATGGTGCTGTTATCTATCGGTATATAAAATAATGGAGGCAAGGCACTTAGTATGCAGCCCTCGACATAAATACAGTTGTAGTCAGTTGTGACTCTTGAATAGAATAGAATAGATTTGATTACTCCAAGTCCAAGGCACTAGTATTGTTAAATTAGCGTAAAGGGAAGTCATGTGATGCACACATCAGCTCGGCTTCATTTGTCATCTTCTATAAAACAAAATAACAGGTACTTAACAGTGCTAAATAATATTTCTTTATGTAGAGGCTTAATATTAGTACTAAAACTTTATTACCTTCCACTGTCCTTATTCACAATTTCCACCTTTCATGGTCGGCCTGGACAGAAATAAAAAAAAAAAGAACTAAAATGTATCTTTAAAATAGATTTTTACAATGCTTCAAGTATCTTAATTTGAAATCACGTTTCTTTTTTGTTACTTGCATAGCTAAAACGTGTCCCCAGCATTTTGTACCATTAGCATCCGACAGCTTTTACAGGCTTTCATAACCGCTAGGTGCAACTGGCAAATCAAATAAGATTCAGTTTTAGTAGAAAATCTGGTGCACATACCCGTCATAATTCCCTTAATAAAATAAGAATTTCGTGTGCAGAAATTTCTATGCTTTTTAAATGGGTGCATTCAAAATCAAAATAAATAGGAAAAAAATGGGAATGTGATTACTATCCGTACTCATAAAATGTTACTTTTAACATCATTGTGCAATTTAGTTCTTTTTATGCCTATGTTAAGTGAACCTTTGTTCAAACTGTGTAAAACTTTAACGATGGTAGCAATGCTTTAAATCCTGTCAGGTGAAATTACATTAAATATTAAAAATAAAAAAAAAATTAAATAAAAAAAAACCCGACTGCGTAAAAACCAAAAAAAAAAAAAAAGAAAAATATATAAGCCCTGTAGTTCAGAATTTTATTAAGTACTACTGAATAACTACACCGCTGAAATAGTTTTATAACCGTACACAGATAAGACAAATCATAAATTCAAAAACAGAATAGAAGGATCAACAGTCGAGGCCCATTTCTTTTTGATTCAAAGAACCCCGAAAAATTTGAATGGGCCCCGACTGTTGACCCTTCTATTCTGCTTTTGAATTTATGATTTGTCTTATCTGTGTAAGGTTATAAACTATTTCAACGGTGTAGTTATTCAGTAGTACTTGATAACATTCTAAACTACTGGGCTTATACATTTTTCTTTTTAGTTTTTTTTGGTTTTTACGCAGTCGGGTTTTTTGTTTTTATTTAATAATTTTTTATTTTGCTCTTTTTAGTTAATTTTCATTGACTTAGTCATTATGATTATAAGACGGTAATTTCGCAACCTTGTCATTTCATTGAGACAGTTTGTTTGTATCGTGAGTTTTATTTAGTAACTTGCGGTGGTCTAAACTACTGATAATTAGTCCCTCTATGGACCTAACTCGGCTTCAAGCTACATGTGTTTTACCTTCGGCAAAAATGCGCGAACTTAAGTCAACCGCAGCACAGCTATATAAACAGCTTGTATAACTCATGATGATGCGAAATCGGAATTGTCGTCAGTCAAATCTTTCTCGCAAAACTAAAAAATCCTCTCAAGAAAGTACACGTCGCGAAACTCAGTCCCTTGAATCAAGGCAAAAACAAATGCAACATATGTTAGAGATGAAAATCGAATTAGTAGACTTTCTTTCTTTTGGTGCTTATTGCCCGGTTTTTTTTTTTTTTTTTTTTTTTAAGGACTACAATCTGAGTGTCTTGCCTTCGTTACGCATAATATATTTTTATTACACTAGAAAGAGGGGAAAGTACATCCGGAGCGAGGGTGTCTTGACCCACCGCCTCAAGTGGGAGAAGCAATCGCTTAGACCACTCGGCCATTGGGAGCCTAATTAGTAGACTTGGTAAACAAAAAATTGAGGCAGCGAAAACTACCTGCATTTGTCGCACGCAGGTAGCGTGCGACACAGTGTGCGACCCCCAGCGTGCGCCGAACCCAAACTGACAAAATGGCAACTGGTTTTTGAAATGGTACTTTTGATTACTGTCATGTGTTTAGTGACACTCCCAATGTTAAGAAAAATCGATTGACGTAAGAATTACCAAAATTGGATAAGGCGTTTAGCCTGTAGAACGCCACATAGGAGCAGACATACATACATAGACTGATAAACACATTACCCTCCTTTGCGTCGCGCACGCGCAGTCGGGTAAAAATAAGCTATGTCATTACCATCCATATCATTACCTTCCAGCGGAAACGATATGAACATGTGGATGGTATGATAGACTGAATATAAAATACTAAGCACTTCTGATATTTTAAAGGCCTTTCTAAAGGACTATTAGAAAGTTGAAATATCATGCTTTGAATGATTTGATTTGAAATTTTAAATTAAAAATTAAGACCGAAAAGTTAAGACCGATGAGTTTAACCGAAACTCATTCGAGAAAAAATTGACGAGTATTTTTAAAATGTATCAATACTTGATCATTTTTAGTATATGCATTTTGATTTTAAATAATAAATTTAATTAAGCATAACCAGTTTATTCATTAATCAAAATTAAAGAAAGATATTTAAAAAATGCATAATAACACCTTTAGTCAAAGTTACAAATTTAACCATCAATATCTCAACTGTAATTGAAGATGCTTTGTGAACTTTTGCAGCATAACAAAAATAAATATCTTGTCTTTCTAAGAAAAGGCCAAACTGCGGCTTTGTGAAAAGTTGAAGTATTGAAAAGTCTGTGATGCAAAATGGCACTTATCTAGAGAAATTCTCACATACAAACGCACCTAGAGATTTCGCGAGAGATCTAGTGATTCGGGTATGTTCAAAATGAATATTTCGGTTGTCCATGTATGTGCAGGTACAAATGCACGTGCGGAAGAGCCGAGAAAGCTACTCAATATTCATTTGGGGTGAGTGAAATGGAAAATTAGGATGAAAATTAAGTGAAGTGTTTTTTCATGAACTGAACTATTTAAGACGTGAAAGTGAAGTGTTTTTCGTAAACTGAACTGTTTTCGTCCTGAAAGTGAAGTGTTTTCGTCTGCTTGTATTTCCCACAAGGAAGTGAAATTCAAAAGACATTTAAGCACTTGCTTGCAGTCACGTTTTCATTAAAAAGTATTTGCACAAAACTGAATTTATTTGAAAATAAATACTCATAACTAGCAGGATCTTTCATATGTTAGCAGAGATGAAGTATTTTCGACGAAAGATTCTAAATTAGCTCCTCTTCAACGGTAATATTGTCAAGGCTGAATTTTACAGCAAGTAATAACCAAAAAAAGTACTATAAAATGTATTAAAATACCGCCGTTTAACGTTCCTAAATGAGATCTGAAAACAAATGGGATTCTGCTTAACCACTTAATTTAAACTACTTTAGTGCTACTTTAAGCATTCTTACTAAATTTATATGCCTCTCGCAACTATTACAAGCGTGTTTTTCAGAACATTTAAGTATTAACTTATCAGTTTCATTGTAAAAATTACGTTTAAGTTCAGTTTCCAATAATATTGGTGAAACGAAAAGGAATGGCGCAAATAAATGGAGAGAAAAATGAATTTATGAAAGAAAAAAAACTAAGACTAAACTAAGAAAAAAAACTAATCTTATTAATTCAATTGATAAAAAAGTTAACCCATTGAAATGAGGATGTCATTCTTTCTGTTGGTTACTTTAATAACATTGCCAAGGAGTTATTTAATTTCAGCAAATTTCTTTTTTTTTTTTTTTTTTTTTGATTAAAAACCTTTCCATAAAAACTAATTTACATAAGTTATAACTTTGGGGTAAGAAAACTTTTGGCTTTACTTTTGAATGCGGCTCAAGAATGCGGAAGAATTTATGATAGACTCAAAACTACCTAGAAGTAGTTTTGAGTCTATCATAAAATTAATTTAAAACTAGGGGTGGTTCCTTTAGTTAACTTCACCCGAAAGTAATTTCGACATTGGATATTAGCATACGATATTTTTATATCATAATTTTAATGTTGTTGTTTTTTTCGAACCTTAACATGTACGGTAAACTCTTTATCTTAAAAAAAAAGAAAGAAAAACACGTTGACGATATTAACGTTATTTATGATCCAACCAATCTAAAAAACTGAGGAACTAAGTTTTAGGGCTTTGCTTTATGAAATGGAATCAAAAAATGAAGATTAAATATGGAAAACACGGTAAGTGCCAAATACAAAATTTTACAGTGCACCAAAAATAAGATTCTATGAGGCGGATTGTGGGACTTACTGCGTTTTCCATTTTTTAGCATTATGGACGTGATACTAAACAAAAAGAAACCAAGATAAGTAACCTTCAATGGCACTTACTGCGCTCTCCACCGCACGGGTGCGAACTCTTACTCCACTGGCGGACCCTAACAACGTTTTTTTTAACTACTTTTAAGGAGATAGGCACATAAATCTTTTACCACATTGAAATACTTGGCATTTACTTCATTTTGACGAAGACAAAAAAAGAATAAAAAATGTTTTTGGCACTTAACACGGTTTCCAAGTTTAGTCTTAATGACTTACTAAATAACAACGGGTGTATTACCTGATAGCATTAATGAAGTTCTCATAAATTCAAGCGTTCTTAGTTTTAAACAAACAAAAGTCGAAAACGGTTTTTCTTTTTCACAAAAAAAATAGTTTTGGGACAAGAAGGCTGAAATTAACCCTCAATCTTTATTATTTAAAAATGTTCTCTTCTAGGCTAATCATATACTTTTATCATTTTAAAACTAGAGGAATGAAATCGTCAATTTATTGTACAATACATCTTTCGAAAGTAAAAAATATGGAGCCATATATTTTTAAAAATAATATCTTCATCATAAATCAGATTCTGATATTTGACCTTTTCGTTATATGAACTTAATGTCTTTAGCATAGTCTTGCCAAATTTCAGAAATGTTCAACGGGACACTGGAATGCCCCCCCCCCCTCCCAGCGTCGCTAGCATTCAAAAGGGTATACACCTGTGGCTAACTTTTGGAAAGTTTTATAGGGCAGTTTATTCTCAATGCTATGAAGAAGTGGTTACTAATTATTAACCTAAATCAGGGATAATAAGAAATGACATCTATATATATAAAAATGGATGGATGTTTGTGGGTGTGTGGGTATGTGTGTATGTTTCTTATACAAATCCACAGTTTTCGTCGGATTTCTTCCAAATTTGGCACAAAGGTAAATTGTTGCTCAGGAATTCATATAGGCGGGTTTTGGGAATTTTAAAAAGACCCAAAGAGGTCTAATTTCATATTTTGAGTCATAAAATTGTTCTTTTCTGCACGAACGAATTTTTGTATAGTTATGAATTTAGTCTAAATGAAAAGTCCGTAAAAAACTGCCCTAGATGAAGTTTCTTCAAAGATTATCTTTAATCGTTAAGTTTATGAACCTTGGTTCAAACCAAATGAAAACGGTTATCAGCATATAACCACCAGGAGCTATTTCAAATGCAATCAACACAAAACGTATCCTGAACGGTGCCCGTTAATGCCGCTTAGCGATGAGCGTTAAAGCATGTTTGGCGAGAACGCCGTAGATGTAAGAAATGATGTTGTGCACATCGTTTCTTAAACTGCGACCTACGAAGCCCCAGGGATCCATTGATGCTACTCATGGTTCTACTTAATTTGAATGCTACCGTTAAATTATAATTTTTAAATATTGTTTACTTATAAAATCCACAACAGTAAGGGTTGCGTGTAATTTTTGATCAGTGTTTTTCCCATTAATAGCAGAGAAAGTACAAACATGAATAAGGTAATAATATTGCATTCAATATTGACGTACAATCTTCGACTGTTTCAGCATTAGAATACTTTTAGTAAAACCTCATCTATTTCATTCTTACAACAGAAATATAATTTAATGTTCTATGATCCTTATGAAACCAATTTGCAATGTATAAATTTTCTTTATACTATTCCTTGATTTACGTCGAATCTTTAAGTAATTCGGTTCAACTATAACCGATAACCTAATTCGGTTTAATAGAAGTCGCTCCAGGCTGTCAAAAAACTGAAGTAAAAGTACTAATAAAGCAAATAAATTGCAAAATAATCATAGTAATGCATAAAAGCGCATTCGGAATTTATCTTTTAAAGGGGAGGGATGTAGTCAAGGCTTTCCCTACATGTATCTATATATATAAAAATGGATGTATGTTTGTATGTGTGTATGTTCCTTCTATTAATCCACAGTTTTCGTCGGATTTCTTCCAAATTTGTCACAAAGGTAAATTGTTAATTAGGAATTTATATAGGCGGGTTTTTGGAATTTTAAAAAGACCCAAGGTGGTCTAAATTCATATTTTGAGTCATGAAATTGCTCTTTTCTACACGAACGAATTTGTGTATAGTTATGAATTTAGTCTAAATGAAAAACCCGTAAAAAAAACTGCCCTAGATGAAAATTCTTCAAAGATTAACTACTATCGTTTAATTCAGAAACTTCAAGTCAATGGTTTGCAACTTATAACCACCAGGAAATATTTTATATGAAATCAAAACTAAAGGTATTCTCAAAGCTGGCCGTTAATGTCGATTCGCGATAAGCGTAAAGCATGTTTGGCAAGAAAACCGAACGAAATCGAACTGCTGCTGTTTGGCATTTTTTTCCTGCAGAGCAGGAATGCATTGCGGTCTCCAACAGTTCTACTTTGCATGCATTCTTTTGGTATTTCCGTTGCAGTAATGGTAGAACGAAGTTATAGATTAGTATTTCCCACATGACCAGCCCAGAAAATACCAAAATCAGCTCGGTATCAATAATACATTCATTATTCATATACAAGCTTCAACTCTTCAACAATTTAACGTTGGATGGTCCTCAAAACCAATGTGCATATGTTCTTTATACTATTCTGATTTACGTCGGATCTTTACCTAATTCGGTTCAACTAAGTTTAATCGCTGAATGCTAACAAAGAAAAAGAGTAAAAAATTCAAATTCCGCAAATAAATTGCAAAATAATTATATTTGTGCGTAGGAATTTGTAGCGTATCTGGAATTTGTTTTGCAATGGGGAGGGAGGGGATGATTATAACGTTTATGACATGCACATAAACTACCCTACTAAGATTACCAATGCGTGCTAAAATTAAAGGTTGTGCACCTTTTTTACCCGCAAAACCACACGGAAATATAATTCGGCGGAATTCATACAGTTTGGGAAGGTTGGAGTTTTAAGTTTGGAAAAAAGGCAAATAAATATTAAATTAAATTTAAACCGTTTTAAACTGCAAAAAATTGGTAATATGAATGGAAAATTATCACTGTAATAGCTTAAACTCTCTTTAACAGTATAGGGATAAGGTGAAATACTTTGTATCTCATGTGTAACCTTAATGGACGATTAAGTGCTGTAAATGTATTTGAGATGTAACTATTTTTGATATAGATAGCTTTATGTTACTTGCTTAAGGTTGGTTTCACTCACAAATGAAATTCGTCTTGCTGCTGGGAGGGGGACTAAGAACAATATTTAGGAGAAAGTTTTGAATTAAATTTATGGATTAGAAAAATTTGAATCATTTAAGTTTTAAATTTTTAAACTACGTTTCGAAACGTGAAATACATTTCGTTTGCTTTTAAGCTGTGGATAAGGAGAACAAAATATGCAACAAGATTCTGTAAAATGCAAACAAAAGATTTGTCTGTTATCCAGAGTTAAGTACAAACAAGACATTTATTTTTCAAAACATTTCACGGGCTGCAAATAATTAAAAAACTAAATCTAACACGGATAGTGACCAAAATGCGCACGCTTACTTCTTTCTCTATAACGCAGTTTAGTTGAAGGTTTTTAAATAGTGTGCTCAATAAGTTCACGTGCACCCATTCCCATTTTTAATGTTTTACATAACTTAAAATAATGACTGTAATGTAGTCAGTGGACCCACTCCCACCTCTCACAACGACTGTGTCTCTATAAATTAAAATTTTGATGTTCTCTAAAGAATACTCTGTCTAAAGCAACAAACTTAAATACGTGCTCTCTCTACCTGCACCAGTGTACGATATCATGTATAACATTTGCGGCAAGTACTACGTTTTAAAAATTTGAACTAGAACTTAAATCTCGACAAATTTCAAATCGTTACAAGACATTAATATTACTGTCTAACTGTCATTTTTACCTACAAAAATAGAATTTTGACGTCAATATAAGAAAATAAAATGTAGCTGACGTGCGCCTTTTCAGGCAAGTTACACTTATCCAATTTTATTCTATGGCATGGTACTAAATAACCTTGGAAAGAGCATTTTGTAAAGTTTTTTTATACTAAGCAAACTTTTTCCGCGAAATGTGCTTACCTGAAAACATACAAAATAACCTATCACTTGATACCTTCATTCGAAAAACACCGCCAAAAAATCCGTAAAACAGAGTGTTATCGTCTATTAACAACACTGACTGAATTCTTTATTTTCTGTACGGTGGACTATCTGTTTAGCTTTTAAACATAGAGGATGGTTTTAAATTAATCTGAAAATATTATGACTGTGTCCAGGAAGACTATTTTGTATATATTTGTGTCTGACAATAGGGATTGACTTTTTTTTTTGGTAAGCTCACGACTCTTTCTAAGGAAACATTCAATGATTTATTTCCGAATAAAATGTACGTGAAAAGTACTGTTGCATTTTTTTTTTTTTTTTTTTTTTTTTAGTCTTGGGGCAAGCAAAACCTATAAAGGCAGCACAACGCTTTTGTTTCGAAGCATCACGTAAAAGGTTGTCCCACAAGACGTGCAAAAGACAATCATTTGTCTTTGTATTAAGACAATTTATGTACCGCCCGTCTGATTCAACCTCAGACAATGTAACAGTGGACACTACAGAGCCCAAACAATATTCCTCACTCTTTTTCGCTTGAAGTTGATGTTAATTTTTCGGCAAATGATTGATTTTCTATGTTATTTAAAGTATTTTGAAGATTTGAGCCTAAAAAGCGGTGTGAATGTATTTTTTTACGCTTATTTAGATAGAATTCATTCATTTGATAATCCAAAAGATATGTTGCATTGAAAAGCACCCGGGCAACGCCGGTAGTAAGCTAGTAAGTAGATAAAATTTGAGCATTAGATGAAAGAAAAATTTAGTTAGAAAAAACACTTTGCATGATGAATAAAAAAAGTGAATAATATTTAAATATATTTTTCATTTTATAGGACTTTTTTTTGAAGGGGGGGGGGAGATTAATCTTGTTGCAAAAATTCGCACAAGTTAGTCCGGCATTAATTTTACAGGTTAAAATTACAAGTGATAAAGTTACTATCCGAAATGATCTTTTTACAGTTTATTTTTAGACCTTTTTGGTCATTTGTAATTAAATTTATCCGGGATCTCCAATCTTTGCCAATATTTTTCCGGGAGATGAAGTAAACCGGCTGGGACACCGGGGTTTCGTCTGAAAACTGGGACTGTCCCGGAGAAACCGGGTCATTTGGCAAGCCTACTATAGAATAAGGAATGTGTCATTTGCTTTAAAAAAAGCTTCGTTTCTTTATGAGCTTGAAAACGGAGCAAAACATTGCAATTTAAAATCAAACTTCGAAATTGTCTCAATATCATATTTTTTATCAATAACATGCCTTGTCACTTTAGGTAATGATTTCACAAGTATATTACTAATTTGTTATTACTATCATCATCCTTATCATTATTTTCAAAATTTAGAATGATGATTAATATCGTTTATTGTGAAAAGAAAACAATTGTTTAAGAACTTACAAAAAATATTTTGACAGCAAAATTTAAAAAAAACATTGTGCTGTAAATTGTGTTAAGTTTTGATTAGAATACATCTCCTTCTTATTTTTTTTCAAAACAAATAACGCTTACTTCAATTAAATATAACTCATTAATATCGATAAAAGTTTCCATAAACGCTTCTGACAATTCAGATTTAAATCTCAAAGGGGAACGAAATCCTTCTGAAGAGTCGTCTTTGATAAAACATTTTTAATCGGAAACTTGTCCTCAAAAGCTTACCAATCAAGCTAATTTGCTGCTCGTGCTTTTGAAATTCCGTATTTTCCTTTCAGAAATATAGAAACGCTAAATATTTATTTCTCTCAGAAACTATTCACAACTTAGGTGATAACACAAGCGTCATTTCATTCAAATTCAAACCATTGTTTATTGAAGAACGGACTGTCTTTCTTCGAAATGCTTGTTGAAATAAGACACAAAAGTTTTGCAAATACAATGAATTATTTTTATACGGTTCATATGTTTATATATCGATTATTTCAACCTCATTATCTATTGTTCTAAGCATTATGAATTTAAACTGAATGGAAATATTTTTCGCTGAATACACGGGGTAAGTCTAAACTCTAGGGAAAAGCTTTAAGGGGTGTTAGAGGGGGGGATAAGAAGTAAGAATCGTAGAGGAATATATGGTCGCAAATGCAATGCTGACGCGCTACATGTGCACAAAGCCAGAAACTAATGGACATAAAATAGGTCACAAATTTATTACGCAAAGACGACTGAACACAACATTTTAGCTTTTAAGAAAGGTTTGAAACAGTTGTTGAAATTTGCGGCCTGCAGCTGTTGCGTCACAATGAGAAAGCACTCGCTGCCGCAATAACGAACCATTTTGAAACTTTCATCGATCGCTGCGCCTTTGCCTGCGATTCGTATATTAGAGCTATTAACATGTCGTAACTTTCACAACTGCTCTAAACCTTTATTAAAAACGAAAATGTTGTGTAAAATCATCTTTGTGCTTATAAAAGTAGTTTGCATCGATTAGTATCTGACTTTGTGTGCATATATCGTGCCGGCATTGCGTTTGCGATATAGGTTTCTATATGAAATTGCTTCTTATTGTCCCCTCTAACACCCCTTAAAGGTTTTGCAAGAGTTTAGACTGACCCTATATAGTAAAAAATGTATTTAAGCGCAAATTTTCAACGAAAAATATGTATGATGAAAATACATTATTTATCAACTACTGATACTAAAAACACTAAAAAAAACTTCAAGGAGTCCTTGCAAACAGTTGAAAGATGCATTTGTACTACATTAGGTCCCATTGACAGTGTGATACTTCAAAACGTGTGAAAGGAACTAAAACTTTGTATAAGGTGGGTGCGCCAAATAAGACCCCTCCCCCCCCCCTCTTTTCTATGCAGGATAGCAAAAATTCACTAGATCGTGATTTTATCGTCAGGAGAAAGTGTAACTGATGATAAAGCGTTATCAACAAGCATTTCGTCACCAAAAGGCAAAAATGTAGCAACAGTTGTTACAAAAGAGTCTTGTCGAAATTGCCTTATCTTAGTTTTGTTTATGCATGGTTTATTGTAGTTTACTAATAGAAAAATTTGTTAATTGTTCTAGGAAGCCGATTTTTTGTAGTTGACGAATTGAAAAAGAAAAATGTATCGCGGCGTATCGTCATTTTTTCCTATAATTTGATAACCATGGAAAAGTAGGTTGTATTCTAACAAGGCTATGATGGACATTATTAAAACTCCAGTGTCCTTATTGAGACAAGAAAAGATTAGGTAGAGGATAATATTCTGTGCTGCACATAAGTAAACGAACGGTGCGCAAAAGTGACACAGACAAAAAAAATAACAACTTATCATTGCCCCAAATGAGACGATTAATCTTTCTCCTTTCCATTGAAGTAAATATGAAATTTTTGACAACGTTTATGAGTTTAAGAAATGTGGTTTAATATGTTTTTATGTTGAAAACAAGAAACATTCTTTTTTTAATTACTTGATATAACTTTTTGGCGTAATAAGACCAATTTGGCATTTTTTGTTTAACTGCTGACAAACATAACTTAAACTTAAATTTTTAAACGGAATAATTGTTTTCTCATTTGTTAAGAGTCATTTGATGAATGTATAAAAATTGGAGTCAATTGAATCATACATAAGTTAGATATTAGGCCCTGAACATTAGGTTTGCCTTTTTTGAGTATTACCTCCCTTTAAATTCATGTATTACTAATTGTAATGTGTGCAGTAGTTTCAAAGATATGATTTTTTTATCATGTTCATCATGTACGTTCACACTACATACGTCCAGTTATGAAAAAAAAAATATATCGATAACTGTTTGAAGTTTCTATTCTAAAATAAAAATAAATGCATCTAAGCACACAAGCCCGAAATTTAAGGTGCTTAAAAGGAGGAAGATGCCCCCTTCTGACCCTGGCTTTGAACAATCAATGTACAGTTGAATCTGGATTATTTGATGTGATTAGAACCTATAATTACATCAATTAATATAAATTTTAGAATAAAAGAGGGTACTTAAAATAGGGATCAGTAAATATAAATTTTAGAATAAAAGAGGGGTACTTAAAATGGCTCTTAAAACATAGTTGAAGTTTAGCGTATGCACATGCAAAGTAACTACTAAATGTGACGAGTTTAATTACATTACTTTAATCATCAACAACGAATTTGTGCAATAAATATCATGCTAGCAGTGAAATACAGTGTCAATGCAATAAGCCACAATACAGTAAAAATTAATTGTGTTATCAAGAATGCAATGAACTTTGTTTTGTTTTTTGATTTTAGTCATGAACTAGTAATAAAAACACAATTACTCAATGCAGCAAATAGTTTACTTTCATATTCGAGCGCATTCAAACTCAACAGCATTTTCAAAAGTGGAATTATTTACAGCGTTCACGAAATTTACTGATGAGTTAGGGGAGAGGGAGGGGAAGAGATGTGATGGCAATGCACAAATGAATTGATTCGTACTACAAATCATGATCATACAGAAATGATTGTCTTCGGTGACCTTGAAGTGATATTACTAAATCATTGAAAAATTAAATTTGAAGAAAACAGCCTTAGATTAAACGAGGTTAAGAATTATTAAAGACAAGCGAAATTCTGCTGTATTTTTAGGTACGTGGGCGAGTTTTGTCTGTTTCTCTCTCTCTCTCTCTCTCTCTCTCTCTCTCTCTATATATATATATATATATATATATATATATATATATATATATATATATATGGCTGGGGTAATAAGAGACAAAAAAATTAATAAAATGCATACTAATATTCCAAATAACTTGAAACAAATGCCTCATATTAACTGAATAAGATGGTTCCTCTTGATTTTAGCTGATTATTTAACTTAAATATTTTGGTTAAAAAAATGTTTAAAATTTTCAATAAATTCTTCTTTCTAATAACCCCATGTGGGGTAGTGAGAGACTAAGGCTGCAACTCTTCATATATAGCAAGGTAAAATCATGTGGAGTAAGAGAGACATCTGCAAACTATTCTGAATCCGCCAATATTTTTAAATTTTTGATATTTTCATCCATTAAAAAAAAAAAAAATCTCAAAAATTAATGTTTACAAATGTGTTTGTGAAATTCCTTTCTTATAATACTAGGTCCTAAATAATATAATTTTAGACTTAATGATAGTTCTAAATAATGAACATAACCTAGGGATTGACCAAAAACATCAATATAACTTTTAAAGTGGCCATAAAATATTTTAAAAGTTCTCTAAAGTATAGTCGAAAATGCGTGAAAAACGTGTCTTTAAAGTGTGTGTTATTAGGAATTTTTTCTAGTCCCTAAGTATAAATGAACTTAGGCTATTTATTATCTAATGAAGTAGTAGTGATTTATTAGTAACTTACAGACATTCTACGCATAAAATCATACATTTATAATATCTAAATATGGTCTATTCTGATGAGTATAGCTGATTTTAGATTTAAGCTACGTTGAAAAAAAGACTTGCTAAACTTAGACTTACCATCAAACCCATTGTATTTTACCTAAAACAAACAAACTTGTTAGTATGGGGTAATAAGAGACACCAGTCTCCTATTACCCCCACAAAAAATAAAAATGAGGTAATAAGAGACTGGCCCAAAACCTGTAAATAAAGAAGGCTTTCAAGATTTCACAAAATAGTACATCAATAGTCATAGTCTTGGTCAGAATTTTACACATTAAAAACTCCCAAACACCTCACCTACAAAATAAAAATAATGAAAACGTAAAAAAAAGAAGTCGCGAACTTTTAAGGTAATTTTAACGTGAAGGTTCATTGCATGAAAAAAAAATTCAAAACATGTCATTAACTTTTAAATAAGTGTATTGTAGTAAAGTATACCTAGTGTTCTTTATATTACATATTTTTAAAGTTGTTTAAGTATACTTTTTTTGTGATTTTTTGACTGCGTCTCTTTTTACTCCCGTCTCTAATTACTCCGGTCTCTAAATTTTTTTTTGGAAGTATGTAATCGTGGATAAAATGTAAAGATAATGAAATAACAAATTAAAATATCAAGATTTGAGTTCGTTTAGCCGATGCTATGCAAAATGCTTTTTTCGGGATTATTTGGTTTATTTTGAGTACAAAACCGTTATATTTGTCTAAAATTTGCATCTAGTATAACCAACATCATTTTTAACGCACATTTGAAGTATGCTTTATTTAAATATGCTCAGAACCGCTATTCTACGTATATTTCAGTTGCATGTTTCGCAACTTCTTCCGAAAATCTCGAGCAAACAACAAACTTAATTTACATATACTTTTAATTATGCAGTGTTTCGTAAACACATTTTCTTCACACTGGCAAACATTGAAAATGTATGTGCTTCTTTCCTAGAAATTGCTTTCACCTTTCATACTTGGTAGTAACTGCTATTTGTTGTGGTAATGAAAGCACATTATCATTTCAAATTATTTTGCACTTTTGCACAGCCTATTGCTACATTTTTGCACAGCATTTGCATTATTGCGTTTTCAAAAAAGTTGAGGTTTTTCAACTTGGTTATAGTTTTTTTTAGCAATTTTTCAATTTTCAGTTTTTTTTTTCTTTTTTTTTAAGTTTTATCTACGTTGGACATTGTTTAGTTTCAACTTTTCAAGATCAACTATGCTTGCAATTAGTAAGGATCCAAATGATATGTTCGAAGAAATTCTCTTGAACAGTTTGTTATTTGGTGTACTAAAAAAATAGAGAATTTTTAGAAAACAGAAAAAATAGTTCGGTATTTGCCTCAAATAAGGACATTCTAAAGTTCATTGCCTAGTATCTCGTTTACTTATGATTCAATCGGCTCTAATTTTCACACAAATAAGAAAAAAAAAGTTTCAATTATTTTTTTTCCAGCAGTTTTAACAAAGAAAGGTCGACTTTGCTTTGTCAATAATACGGAACCTCATTAAGGCTAACTCTGAAAAAACGCCCTAAATACTAGTAAAATTTTTAAAAGAAAAAAATCTTTATTGTCAATATAAAAACATATTAAACCACATTTGATAAACTCAAAACCATTATCAAAAAGTCCTTACATGCTTCAATGGAAATGAGAAACATCCATCTCCACATTGGAGGCAGTTTAAGGTCGCTACCTTCATTTCTTTTAAATCCCTCCTACACACACTTCGTGCACATTTATGCAGCATATAAAGCACAGAATCGTATCCTCCAAGCGATCCTTCAGCATCCTAATCAGGACACTGGAGTCTTATCAGTGTCAATCATGACCTCATTTGGCTTTAATCTACTTTTCTAGGATATCAAATAACAGGAAAAAATGACGGTACACAACGACCTTTTTATTTTTAAATTCGTCAACTACATAAATTAGGCTTTCTAGACCTATTAACAACTTTTTTAATACTACTTAACTACATTGAACCATGAAGAAACATTATTTGTTGTAAAATACAAGGAGAAAAAATTGACTGAGTTTGTCTGTTGATAACAAACAGCTTGGTGATAACGCTTTATCATCCGTTAGACTTTCTGATGATTATAAAAGTTGTCTACATATCCTTATTTGGCATACCAACCGTAATTAATATTGACAATATGTTATAATCTTTTATAACGGTTTAATATTTTCAATCGAAAGTATACGCGTAAAATTTGCTTCTTTTATAATTAAACTTCTTATCTAGTTAAATGGACTGTTATATACTAGTTATATAGAAAGTAAATGTTGATGATGTTTCACTTGTACACTACTATTATACGAAAGTAGGTAGAGAGAGAGAAAAAAAAAAGCTCTGCCCTTTGTTAATTGATAGGGTAGACCGACCAGTGAATGAACAGTTAAGCACAATATCATTTTTTAAAAATCCTAGTAATTTTGAATTCTATACTATACAGATCGTGATAGCTTAAACATTTTAATCATCTATGTAAATATCTCTTAAAAATCGCGGGAACTTAAATGGTACCGCTTCCGACTTTTTTAGGTGTTTAAAGAAAAAATGGCAGAACGACCCAGTGAATGAACACCTCGAACCAGTAAATGAACACAAATTGGTCCAGTGAATGAACATGATAAATTTTGATTTAAAAAGAAACTAAGTTTCTTTCAGATCTATCTATCTATATGACTATCTATTTCTATTTATATATCTATCTATTTATATAGCTATCTATATCTATCTTTCTATATATATAACTATATCTATTTATTTATCTATCTATTTATATAACTATCTATATCTATCTTTTTATATCTCTATCCATCTATCTATATCTACTTATCTCTGTCCACTTATCTACTTATCTATATATCTATCTACTTACCTACTTATCTATCTATTTATCTTCTTATCTATCTATCTATCTCCTTATCAGTATATCTACCTATCTATATCTATCCACCAATCTATATCTATCGGTCTGTCTACCTGTCTATATATGTACCTACTATCTATCTCTATATCAGTCTCTCTACCTAGCTATCTATCTCTATAATAGTCTCTCTATCTACCTATCTATCTATTAACCACTACCTATCTATTTATCTATCAATAAATCTATTGATCTGTCTATCTACCTACCTATTCTATCTCTATATTTATCTACCTATATATCTATTTACCTCTTATTTTTTATATATCTATCTCTATATCTTCCTCTATCTATTTATCTATCTATCTATATACAAACATACATACATATCTACCTATCTATTCTCTCTCTTTGTATATATATTTCTATTTCTCTATCTCTCTATATACCTGTCTATCTATCAAGAGAGATAAAGATATAGAAAGATAGATGTAGGTAGGTAGGTAGGTTAATATACAGACAGAGATATAGATAGATAAAAGATAAAACTCAGTAAAAAGTGCATTGTTTACAAAGACAAAAATAAAGAAATTATAAAATATATAATGAAATACATAAATAAATAAGCATATAAAACTATCTGCATTACAAAAAAGTACGAAAATGAAAATATCTCAAAGAAACTTCAAATTTCTTTTTAGGTCAAAAGAAATTTTGCCATTGTTCATTCACTGGGTTTTCGCAATTTTTCGTACCCAGTGACTGAACACCCCTCTACCTGAAAATCTACGCATTCTGCATTGACTGAAACAATTTAAATCCATAGCCTAAATATCTATACTTAATTTTTCTTTCGTAGAGTTAAAAAATAAAATTTATCGATAAAAATAATATGTATCAAAACAATTGTTTGCACGAAACCAGCCTTATTATTTTGAAAGGGAGAAAGAACGATTCACGGCAGTAAAAATTTCACATTTTTTTCAGGAAAAAAATATGTATCCAAAGTAACCAATCAGGTGTCAGATAGCTTAGAATATCAATAAAGAACGCTTTTGTAGTGAATTTATCAAAAAAAAAAAAAAAAAATTTGGAAGCTTATTTTTTTTTTAAATGACGCACTGTTCATTCACTGGGTGGTGTTCACTCACTGGTCGGTCTACCCTAGTTTCTGAAAAAAAAAATCAAGTGTTTCTTAGCAATAGTTTGTACAAACAAGAAAACATTCTACTAACAATATTTCTTAGAAGAAAATATACGACTGAATGAATTCGAAAAAGTACTATTCCTAATGTAATTAGAAAATTTCTTGAGAAGGAAGAGCAGAAGAAACCTATTAGTGGCAAAGTTCTAGCGTGAATAAATTGGAAGCAACGAGTGTGAAGACTGTTGGACGATCTTTGAAAGTTACAGCTCTCATTACAAGAACTCGCAGTAATTTGTTGCAGACGCCGACGTAGCAAAACGCAATTAGAGTCTCCACAGTAATTCAGATCATGTAGGGGGTTAATTTAAATTTAACAGGTATTCGTATTTTAAGAGAAAGTTGTACTTTATAGTTTGAGAGCTTCTGCCTCAGCGTCTTAACCTCTGCATTTGCTAGATGAAATATGTTGAAAGAATTTCCCGAGATGTTTTATAAGATACATTCAAAAGACTTACTCGGTTGCTTGAATCAACGTTTCAATGTGGAAAAAAATAAGCACAGATTTTCAAACAAAATTCATTTTTTTGGATATTCTAACACAAAGAATACAGGAGAACTCCATAGTTGAAAATAGTAGGAAAAAATAGTGAAATTACTAATTAGTACATTCAAAAGAAATGATATAATAATTTAAAAAATATATATCTTACTTATCCAATCATGCATAATTTTATCATTAAAAGATCTATTTTTCTATAGCTTAAAACGCATTTCCATTTTTCCGTTTTGATACACGCTAAATGCAATGTTTCTCTTCAAAAATTGTGTCCCTAGAAGCTAAAATTTAAATCTTCTCGTACTACTTCTTATTTGTAATACTGCCACTAGAGATGAAAACAGCCGGAAAAAAACAGGAAAATTTCAGAAAAAAAAACATTTTTTTCCGATGGGGCTAATTTCCACTCCGGAAAAATTGAAAAAATGAATTTTTTCAACTTTTCAGGAAGTTTTAACTGAAAGTTTCAGCAAAAAGTGATTAGAAATTTCTGATGCTTAAATTCTGATGCAATTTCCTCCCCCACCCTCTTCTTGTATGTTAAAATACTGCCTAAATTTGATAATACAAGTTGTTGTAGGATAATACAACTTGCATATAGATAAAGAAAACATTTAATACTTTTTGCGAAAAAACAATATTCTTAGTGAAGAATTTATTTTCCTTTTAAAAAAACAAACACGCATAACTGTAATCACAGAACTATGTTTCTGCTGACTGCAAACCAAATGTACAGGGTGCGGCAACAAAAAACCCAAACAGGCAATTTTCCATGTAACTTTATTAAAAATAAATAAATTAACAAAACACATGAAATAATAATATGAGAATACCTTTAGCAATCAATAAATTAATTGGTTTCAAACTGACCGCCTTTTGAAGTAATACAGAGGTGCAACTGTTTATTGAAATTTTCATTCAAGGACCGTAAGTCCTTTAATCAATCCCATTCCCTATAAAGCAACTGGTTTAGAGAGTCCAAACATGTGTAGTTTATGGTAGACCTTGGAGTGTCTACAGACCAAACCCTATTGTTCTGGGGGTTATGAGCAGGTTGAACGGTAAATCAGTGAAAGGTATTTTCTTTCCGCGTAGACTTGCGGCCCGTCTTAAACGTTTCTGGCATCTTTGAAGTCATACGAATGCCTGAACTTTTTGGAACTCGTAAAACTTCTGTTTGAGTTGTTTCTGCCCTTTGTCGCACTTATCAGTCACAAATTCCCCATCTTACAAACTACTTCTCTCGTGAAAAGCCAATGATTTCATTGAACTCACTTTTGGATGAACGGATGATTAACTGAAATGTTCACTTTTCATTTTTGTACACTTTCCGGACATCGACTATCATTTCCAAGCCTTTTTGAAGCGGCATACCGCATCAATTACTGTTTGCCGAGGCATAACAAGCAAACAAACTGTCGTTCTACTTAGTTAAACAACTTTTGAATGGCAGGTCTTTTGCTTAAAATTGTAATAAAACCGAAAACCAATACATAAACTAAGAGATATATTGTAAATTATTTTCCAATAAAGTGAGAGACAAAAATAAATAAGTCGCTTATTAAAATGAAATTACTTTTCTTCCATTCAGTGATGCAATATTTATCCGATTTTTTTTTTTTTTTTTTTTGCCGCACCCGTGCCGTGCTAAGCACAAAAGTAAGCTCAAGCAGAGATATTGTGCTTTAAAGTTTGACTCTTCCATATATTTGATTCAGATTTTTTTTTTTCAGAATTTAAAAAAAAAATAATTCTTGATTAAATGAACCTAAAACATTTTATTTATTAAGTAAAATACGAAACAGAGAAAAACCTGGTTATAGTAACTCAGTTTTGATCAAAAGTGCATGTATAACTACTTTTATGACTGAGCTCAGCACGGCTGTATGAATAAACTCAAACTCCGGTTTCAGTTTTGGTTCAGCTTTAGAAACCATTACGAAGTTTTGGTTCGGGGTGTCTGTTGGAACGAAAAAGAAAACCAATTTAGTTTTGATTTAGACTTAGACTGGACTGGAAAAAATCGAAACTCACTAGCTTTCATTTTCAGACAGCAAAGTTACATTGTAAGGAAGGGAAATCACACTTATTTTTCTTTCAAACAATATCAATCATGTTTAAAAGAGAAAAAATTACAATTATTATTTAAATTTTCAAAGGCAATCTAAAATAAGAAATGTAATTGCTATGATTAGACACACCTTACCCAATATTACTGATTTAACAACGACTGGTGTTCGACCAAGAAAGCTCTCAGTTATAAAACAAAAAGTTTTTTTTTCTAATTAAACTTATTTTTATGTGTATTTCTGTCAAGCAGAAAAAGAAGATGTGTGAGCTGCATATATTTTTTTATACTTAACCCTTTATATGTTCCAAGAAACACAGAGCCATTAAGAAAAAAAACCTCATTTTTATTCATAAAAAAATAATTTTTTCATTTTTTTCCAATTTTTACCGAAAAAAACGGTAAAAAAACTTTTTTTTCCACCACTTTAAAATTTCCGGAAATTTTGCATCTCTAACTGCCACTAAAATTTTTATTTTGGAGCACACAGAAAGTTAATTACATCAGCTGCAGAAAAAGGAAAAGTGCAATAAATATGTTTATGAAATATGTTTTACGTGAAGATAATAATATTACGATGAAAATTTAATGCAAGATTAGTGCCTCCACGTGGTTGTATGATTAGTATAACATAGAAGAAATCCTCAGAGGATATGAGTCTTACATTTATGACCTTTCTAAATGTGATATTGGCGATTGTCACGGGAACAAACCCAAATAACATATTTAGGAAGTTTAATCCTCATGACGAGCATTGCATATCATAAGGATCTATATTTAAAAACTAGCAGTGACAGGAGTGAAAAAATATATATTTAAAATAAATGTTAAGACGCCACTTTTTCAATTAAGTTTAACATTCATTGACTATTCATAACTAAATTGAGGAATTTTTAGCAGTTAGCGACGAATTTTAATGAAAAGAACGTTGAATGTATTTAAAATGATGAAATTATTTCTATCTTTAATGGAATTTCTTTGAAAGTTCCAGAAAATTAATTAGGTTTTGTATGCCATTTTTTTAAAAAGTAAACATTTCCTTTCCCTACTTAATAATAAATTTTAAATAAGCAAAACTGCAACGAAATTATTTCAACTGCAACTTGGACCCCTGTAATTAGACGGTATAGATGCTTGTAGTTAAATTTACCATTACTAATTACAACGGAACATAACTATTTAAAAACGCGTAAGTAGTGCTTTACTTTATCTAAAGATTGGAGAAACGAGCTGATGTGTGCATCACATGACTTCCTTTTACTCCAATTTAATGTCATTTCCCCATTATTCGCTATTTTAATGTGATTCAATATTTATTCTCTAAATATCACCAACAATGGCCAAATTGAAACCAAAAAAAAAAAAAAAAAAAACTCCGCCAAATTTGTCGCCAAGTTGGCGACAAAACTTGGCGACCAAAAGACTGGCGATATATCGCCAAGTGTCCGACAAATTATAACGCCACTTGAGTTTACATCGAAATTAACAATGATTTCCCCCCAAAAAGGTGCAAAAGACCCCCTTAGGAACATCCGAAAGCAACCAAAAGGGGAGGTGCACAACTAGACCCCACTACGAGTCTATGTACCAAATTTCAACTTTCTAGGACATACCATTTTTGAGTTATGCGAGATACATACGCACATACGCACATACGCACATACGCACATACACACATACGCACATACAGACGTCACGAGAAAAGTCGTTGTAATTACCTCGGTGATGGTCAAAATGGATATTTCGCGTGTCTATACATTCTTAGGCACTTTTCCGCATGTGGTCGAATCGAAAAAAAAACTCAACATTCATTTGGGGGTGAGCAAAATGGAAATTAAGGGCGATTTTTGAGTGAAAATTTTTTCGCGAATACAATACTTCCTTTTTTGTAAAAGGAAGTAAAAATGAAATTGAACCGACAGAAGTTAAAGTAACAATACGATTAAAATTTCAAATTGAACATCAAACTAATGACTAGAGTGAGGTTGTTTTAATAGGTACAACTTTAATATATTGGGTTTAATTTTTGATAGCTGGACTCGGGTATAAGGATCAGCATCTAGACAGCTTCGGTATTTAGTTTTGGTGGTTGAATAGGTCCAAAATCTGACTTCGCATCATTAAGTTGTGGCAAATGGAAGAACACGCTTTGCATTTCTAACAAGAGATTGATATGTTTTGTTTTCCAGTTGAAGACAAAACTGGAGGTAAGCAAAGACCGACAAAAATTGTAAATTCTTAAGAGCCTGGTAAATATTTTAGGCTCTTAACATTTTTCTCAAAGTTGGTATGAAAATTCTGTAATAAGGTTCCTGAAATAATGATGTTCTAAAAGAATTAGTTGCCAAGGTATTTTTTTAATCACCCGGATGAATTGGCTACCGGAATTTGCCAGACCCTGAAGGTAAGAATGTTACACTTTCAAGTTTCACCTTGGATTTCAAGGTGCAATTAGAAATTATGTCTATCGAACATACATATTCCCATGACGAGAGACTTCAACCACTTATGTATGATTTTGGATTTTTGTACCTCGAAATGTTGCAAAGTACCACTCCATACTTCGAAGGGGTTTTTTTAAATGCAAAAGCATTATTTCACTATTCTTTAAACTTTTTTAAATTTTTTTTTTTCCTTTTTCAAAGTTTGCCGCGGACCCCCTACTAAGCTTCGGCGAACTCCCAAGGGGTCATTGGACCACAGTTTGAGAAGCTTTGCTTTAGACTATTTTGGATTCAATGGAACTATCGCTTCTTGCAAATGAAAAAGCATACGTTAGGCAAGCTAGTTTTCATAACGTATAGATGGAACTAAGGGGATGCATTTTAGGCTAATGTTGGTTCCTGTTTGTATTATGCGTTACTACCGTTACACCATAAACAAATTCTGAAACATTCTTGAAAATAATGTTCAGCTAATGTGCCTAATTTCTTCCAGTATTATACCTGCTAAAAACAAGAAAGTGTCCCGTTAAAAGTCAGTAACCTTCTCGAAAATAACCTGGAATTTTTCTGAAGAGTTCAAAATCTTTCCCAATCAAAGCCAGTCACATTTTTTGAATAACTCGTGAACATTCAGTGAAATCTTATATATGTTTATATTATTAGCTTGGCACCTTCCTGATTTGCCAGGGAAGCTCCTAAACCAAATGTGGACGAAGCTAAGTCTTCTATGCTGCAATCATGTCTCCGTTGTATGGGGCTAAGTCAATCCAAAAGGGTCGTAAATGAGCAGAAGACGAAACACTTGCTGCTGCAGATAAATTTAAGCAAATATGTTGAATATATTTTTGCACCGGTTGTTGAATTTTTTCCTACTATGTGTAATTGACTTTTATTGAAATTGAAGCAATTCGGGGAACTTTTTCACAAAAATACAGTTTTCCCAGGAAACTGGTCTAAACCCATGAAATCCTAGAACATAACCCAATAATAATAAGTAACGTTTCGGAATTATTTTAGTGTGCTGCTTCACTTATATTTCGTTTTAATTCGTCGCTTTGCTTGTACCTCTTCTTTTTTAGTTTGTAACTCTTTTTTGTATCAATTGTTTTAAAAGTACGGAATGAATATATGGTTTTAAAATGTAGTTATTAGAAATGGAAGAGCAAAACGGAATGGAAAAGAAAGGATTAAAATTTTAAAATACTAATGATTCCCAGAAAAAGTACCAGGAGAATGAGCTCAAAGTACTTCTATCGTTATCAAGAAGCATGTCGGTAGAAGAAGAACAGTTGCAAGTACAGTGAAACCTGTGTAAGTTGACCACTCGCGGTGCTCTACTTTAGTGATCAACTTAAACAGGTGGTCAACTTACAGAGGTTGATTTATATAAGGGCTAATTCCGTGTCTGAAAAAAGCGGTAATCTTAGACAGGTGGTCAACTTACAAGGGTGGTCAACTTCACAGGTTTTACTGTACCAGGAACTTTTTTAACTGAGTAGTAGATGTCTCTGACATAATATTAAGAATGGTATCAGTGTATCTGTCTAACATACAACGATTTAAAATTTGAGAATAAAAAAATCTGCTTAACTAAAGGATTAACTTGTAAAAAATATTTTTGCCAATTACAGATAAATTAAAAAAGTCTGCATACAGATTTAGTTAACTTGTAATAAATCCTTGTTAACCGACTTCAAAAAGGAGGCGGTTATCAATTCATACCGTATGTATGTTTTTTTTTTTTTGTTTGTCCACTCATAGCGTCTCACCTAGTGAACCGATTTTGATGATTCTTTTTTTAATGGATAGGAAATGGCTCAACTTAGGTCCCATTGCTTTGTTTGACCATATTTGTTCTTTAGAAAAAAAGTTATGGGCAAAAAACAGTAAATTTTATGCAATTTCCCTATTAAATGATTTTGTAGCGTTCGCACTTTTCATCCGTGGATAACGGTGGCTCAGTGGTAGAATTCTCGCCTCCCACACGAGCGACCCGAGTTCAAATCCAGACTAGGAAAAAGTGAATTTTACTAAAATTTCGTTTCTACTGTTTCCCGTATTTTCTCGAATTTTCTATTAATTTCTGCATCTTTCCAAGTCTGGAAAGTTCCAGCACTTTCTCAAGTTGTATATAAGGAGATGTAACGTTCATTCGTGGTTCTGAATAAAGATCTCGAGTTGAGACTAACGAGTATTCGCTTCATTTGGCTTTCACATTGTCTTCGCTATCTTCATCTACGCGACAATAGGAAACTCATTGTTATAAAAGTTTGGTGCCATATAACAGTAACATTAAAAGTAATTGTAATGATAATTTTGAATGAAGGCTTCTCTGAAGCAAGCATCAAATTTCTTCAAGGGATATTTCGATAATGGGGAATCTGGTGCTGTCGTCTCATTTTTGGCGTAAATAATTTTATTTTAGTAACCCTGCTGATTTATAGTAACCCTATGTGAATTATCAAAATCTTCCTTTCTTCAGTGCTATTGCTCCATAGTAGGGGTAAACCTAACCTGGAAGCGAGGTGATGCAGTGATTAGGATCTGCTTAGCCTTCACAATGCTACCATTAGGTTCGACTCAACTACTCTGTAGTATTTTTATCATTATCATCTATGCCGATAACAGATGATCGGGACTAAGTAAGAATATACAGGATTGCATCATGAGCAACTTAGATGCTGTGGAATGTAAATTAGTTAGGAAAAACGTAATACTTAAATGGTTATAATTAAATTAACTACGCATGATTTCCAGAGAGGAACAAAGATAAGTTTTTAGTGCCAATCGCTTAAAGTTTAACGCGTGTCAATAGTTTTTTTTTTAGTATGGAGCATTTTTAAGAAAAAAATGTGAAGTTTCGTGATGGTAACTTCTTATTATTTCTGAAATACCTACATTTACACTAAAAAGAATGAAATAAAAATATTTTGAAAAAAAAAAAATAGAACCGACTTCAAAATTGCTCTAAAAAGTGAAAAATAATTTTATTCTTTAAACACCATCGATAATGCTTTTAAACATAATTTTTGAAGTTGGCGCAAAAACGATAGATAAAATCATTCACAGCCATAACTCAAATACAACTATAAATTTAACCAGGACCAGTTTCTTCACTATCACATACATTATGCATTGATGACGGCATATTTGAATAGCGATATAAATGTTTCGTTCGTAACTTTGGATGCTTTTCTGAAAAAAAATATGAACGAAGCATGGTTACACTGGATTTTACGTTTTGTTTTTGCGCCAACTTCAAAAATTATGTTTAAAAGCATTATCGATGGTGTTTAAAGAATAAAATTATTTTTCACTTTTTAGAGCAATTTTGAAGTCGGTTCTATTTTTTTTTTCAAAATATTTTTTTTTTAGTAATCATACCTAACAAAATTTAAGTTGTGTTAGAAAAAAAAAGAATGAGACATTTTTATTGTTGATAATTATATCGCTGGAAGAGAATATAACATGTAAGAAACAATTTTATTTCAAAAGTGAAACAACTCGAAAATTGAAATTTAAGAGAAAAAAAATGAAACAATTTGGGACTTTACAAAATACGTTCACTAAACTTAAATCATACCTTTTAATCCGTTAATTCCAATATTTTTGCAAAAAATTAAACTAAATCATGGAAACTTTTATTAAAAGTTGACGATAATAATTTAAAGTTCATCTTTCGTTTGAAAATCAAACATTATATCGATATAAAAAGCTTTTCTCCAGAAAATATTGAACCGGGAAAATTGTAATACAATTAGTCAAACCATTGTTTCGAAGCAGTCATTTAAGAAAAAGTTTAAAAAATGCATAAATCTGATGAAATTAAATCCGCTGTAATGCAATTAAGTTAAAAAGATATTTATAAACTTCATTAAGGTGTTCAGTTATGCATATAAAATCCTTTAAAAGATTTATATGTAAAAAATTCAGTTTTATTTTTCTTTTTGCATGGCTATAACAAGGGCACCTAATGAGGAAAAGCTTCAATTGAAGAAAAGATGTATGTTGCTTAATTTCAAAATGAAATGGATTGAAAGCTAACCGTTAATATAACACTATTAGTTGACCCGTGCAGAACTCCACACTGTGCTTCGAATCGTTTCACGTGGCATTTCGCTCTTTAAAAATTTCAAAGAAAGAACATTATGTAGAAGAATCAAAAAAAGTTGACGAATTAAAGTAAACGGAAAAAAGTAAACGCAAAAAAGGAGGTATGTAATTTGAAGACATCAGCAACAAAAACTCGTTACATACAACGTTGTGATAATGTGATCATCGCTCACCTTTTGGTTGTACGTATTTTCAATGCAAACATAAATATCATTAAAAGTGTGATTGAGTGACTCGTAAAAAAGCAGTAATTGTGCATGTGAAAAAACGAGTTGTGGCAAATACAGTCTTGCCTATGTAAGCATCTGACGAAAAAGAAAAGAAACATTAAAGATATATTTATTGGCACGGATTTGAACTGCCGCCATTCTGATTAACAGCACTATACTCCAACCAACCAAGCAGTTGCGCCTTCGTTTTCAAATGCTATGCATTGAAGCAATGTGCAATAAAAAACAGCAAAAAAAGTTTTTTGACAAAAGAAAAAAAAAAGACCATGCGTCTATGTTTTATCCTTAGCCAGCATGATACGCTGTAAAATTATTCGTGAAACATGGAATTTGATTAAGGAATGAAGAAGATCTCGCGTAGCAATTGAAACAAACATTCCAGAAAAGTAATAAATTATATTGAAAATTATTTTTTTTATTTTTGAAAATTGATACAATTTCGTATTGCACCGGTTAAAGCAATTTCACATAGCTTTAACCGTTACGGCTTGAATGCCAGCGCATGTCTTTCTTTTAATCGAACATTTAAAATTCAAAACCAAAACCAGTTGAACTGAGTCCGTTTTTTAATTGTAATTATTCGAACGTAGACACCCCCCCCCCTCCCGAAAGCAGAGGAGTAGAAAATGATTTCTTAATAATGAAATCGATAATAATGTTAATGTTTTACATCGTATTCGAATAAATAGTTAAAAGTTTACTGGGTGAAACTCGTAATTTCAGTTTGGCATAGTATTTTTTCATTTATACAAAAGGTCAAACAATGCTGTGAGAAAAATATACATTTCTGCATACAATGAAAAGGTTTTTCTGCACAAAAAGGATTCCATTAAGAAATAAATTTTTAAATCTAATACTTTTTTTTTGCTTACATTATGCTTAGTGGTCTGAAAGAAGTTAAAGCTTAAAAAAAAAAAAAAGGAACACCCTTCGATTAATAGTCAACTTATCTGAATAATAATTGTATCCTGCATAAAGGAGTCGAAACGCCAAGTAGCACTCCCGTCGTATTTATTTTATTTCCTTACGTGTGTTATCTGTTGTATGTTATGAGTACATATAATGCGTAATATTAATCTAAATTAGCAACAATGTCGGACAGCCCGGGCGGGCCCGAAGATCAGCTAGTTTATAACCGAACGCTCTACCGAAAACAAAACATCACTTTAACCGAGCAATTAAGTCCAGTGCTTTTAAGCTGTATTGAAAAACAAAAAAGAAAACAGGTTAATTGTTTTTTTTTCCGCCGAAAGTGACGCAAAAAATTGAAAAATTGTATTAAAATTTTGCTTTAAAAAATCTGCATAAGAACTAGAGGCCGCATCAAGGTTTTGCAACAGCAAGGGGCGTTTTCGAAAAATCGATTTTTAGACCGTAAGTCTATTTTTCATCATTAGCCGGCCCGATAAGCATTAAAATGGGGGGGGGGGGTTCTTCAAGAAATAAGAAAGACCTCGTATATCGACAGAAAAATAATCCTCAGAAATAATATATAAGATAAGATATTGAAGAAAAGTGTTTTCATTTTTGAAAATTTATACATTTTTTTTATCGCAGGTTACTTGAACCGTTATGGCTTAGATGGCAGCACATGTTCATCATTTAACCGAAAGATTAAAATACAAAATCAGTTGAACTAAGTTCGTTTTTTAAGCGTAGCTTTTCGAATGTAGTAAAAATGTGAGTATCTATTTGGTTTTTGCTGAGAGAAGAAAAAAAAATAATATTTTCCCCATCAAGTTGTTAGTAAGTTTATTGTTTTTCTTCGTATTCTAATAAGTATTCATAGTTTAACTGAATGAAAAACGTAATTTCAATTTGTGGTAGAATTTTTTTTATATGTAAAGGGTCAAAAACTGTCATTAGAAGAATCTACATTTCAGTATACGATTTATTTTTTATTTTCTGAACAAAAAATTATTCCATTGCAGTCTAAAATCTTAAACCAGATACTTATATTTTCGCTTACATTATGCTTCAGCTTTCTGACCGGAGCCAAAGCTTTGAAAATAAAAAAAATCTACATTTAAGAATCGATATAGCTGCATTTTTCATCAAGTTCTCGTAACAGCACGAAGCGTATCAATCTCATTTATTTTAATTCCTCACTTGTATTGTTTATAGGTGTTCTTGTAATGCGTGATATTTGTCTAATTTTTTGATGCAGATCGCCCGGATTGGGCCCGAACGCTCGTTCTTCTGGTTACCATTCGAACTATCTGCCGATCGAGCTATTCAGCTCCGTCGGTCGCAGCGCAAGTTAAACTTATAAATTTAACCGAAAACCTCAATCCGGGGCTTTAAAACATGTTTTTTTTTTGGACAGAAAAAAAAAATTAGACCGTGGGTTTATTTTTTGTTATTTACCTGCACGATAAGCTTTAAAATGAGATGTAAATCAAAGAAATAGATCAAGAATTGAGGAAGATCTCGCATAGGAACAAAAAACAGGCTATAGAAATAATATATAAGCATAAGTTTTTCTTTTTTAAATCATAAAAATAAAATGTAAAAGAAAAAAATTCCAGTATATTCCAATGTCTGTGATTCAAATTAAGAATATAAGACGAAAGAAGTATTTTCGGTGTAAAACGCTTTAAAATTATTGTTAGTTTTAGATGCAACTATTAGAGCACACATTATTAACACTTTTGTCGCTAACCCGTTTGAAAGATTCTTAATAAAAAAATCAATTCATCATTCACTAAGCACATAAAAAATAGAAAATTTTTACATATTTGATTTGTATTTCCCGTTAAAAGTTATTTATTTACTTATTCAAAACCTAAGAAAACAGTAGCTTAAAATTTGCAGCTCCAATAGCTTTCAAACATTACAATAATTTTCCTTCTCTCTCTCTTTTGTGTTTGTTTCCTTTTTTATGAAAAATGAATTTATTTAATGGTTCATACTAAAACCTCAAATTTGCATATCATAGTGTGTTTTACCAAGTAAATCTTGAATCATTAATTTGCGTTTCATATTTCTACTGATGCATATTTTCGATGACATTTATGAGCAGCGCATTTTGAGCACTGAAAACGAATTTAGTCTTTTTTATTATTATTGATTTGTGATGAAAATAGGGGTGGAATCAAGGGGAAATTTTCGCCTTAGTAGAATTTTCATTTCTTTTCGTTGAAGTAGACATATAATGCAGTTTTATCATTTTAAATAGCTATGAATGGCATATGACGCTTTTTAAAACGTGAATACCAATATTATAGTATGTCTTTTTTTTTTTTTTTTTTTTTTGAAGACGATTGTTGATTTGCTTCAAAAATTCAAGCTAGACTTCCTTTAAACATTTCAAAGTTAAACTAAAGAAAAATATTTCATGTAAATGTTTTTAAATACACAACGTTCTTTTGAACAATATTTTTTTAGAAGTTAAAAAAAATTAACTTTTTTAAGAGTTGAAAAAAAAAATTCTATTAAGTAAGATTTTTAAGTAAGTCACAAATTTTCATATAATATTGTATGTATTATTGTTTATTTTGATTCAGTAAAATTCTCAGCAACGATTTTTTCTGTTTAAAAATAAAGAAGAACGTGTACTGCCTACATGAGTTAAAAACAAATAAAGATACAAGTAATTTCCCTTCAGAGCAGTTAGTGTTTTCCTTTTAGTAGTTTCTTCAACTTCTTTTCTTGGGAAAAACTATTTCTCAACACTTAGACTGAACTTACAGCCTGTAGGGATTCAAAAGACTAATGTAGTCGAAAGATTACAAGCAAAATAATAAATTCATTAAGATATTTTTTCCTTGTTGCGGATTATCTTGCTTCATGCATTCTTGCAGGCAGAAATATATTTAAATACTATTACTAAGGGCTGCTAAATAAATTTTAAATAATGAATTATTTGTTTTGCAAGATAAGAATCAAAAGTAAAAAAAAAAAAAACATACAGTAAATGTACTAATAATGGACCGCTTGTGGACATTAGGTCAGTTACAATATAAATTTTCAAAAGTTCAACCATAATATTATGGGTCAATCAGTATTCAAACCTTCATGAAAAGTGCGCATTTATTATAAGAAAGTATAATCTTTAACCTTCTCTTTGTTCCAGTAACGGGCATAATAGATACCTTTCAGACGCATCAGTAATGGGCCACACGTCTATTAATAATGGGCATTTTAGTTCATAATTGGTGCTTATTATCAGATGAAATATTTCAGCTAAAACACGCAGAAAGGCAAATTAAAGCATATAGCTAAACAACAATGTATAAAAAAAAATATTAGTTACTTGTTCTCACACTGTCCAAAATACCCTTTAATGGAACAGTTGATTATAAATTATCCTAAAACGGGCCATCATTTTAATGCTATTAGAAACGTATTTTATGCTTTAAAAATATCACTCATACATTCTCCACCCCCTGCTCGCTTCGCTCACCAACCCTTCGCCACCTACGATGACAATTGATTATTTTAATGCTTTTACCCCTGGATGCCCTCGGGATTTCCCTGATGTTCGGCCCTTAAAATTTTGAGGGGTGAGGCAGGGTGGAATGGATTTCCTTGAATGTCCTGTATCCAACGGTACCAGTATTAACCTGGTAGGAATTTACAATACGGATGCAATAGAGTTACAGATGCACACACAGAGAGACGTGCACAGGTTTTAATAGTACAGAGTAGGGACCCTGCCTTTGCTCGCCATCCCCCGTTCGCCACCTGCCAATGTCCCTTGCGGCGGGTAACAATTAATTATTTTAATGCTTTTTATTGTGTCCGGACATCCTTATTACTGTAGATCCGGTCCCTTGAGGTTTAGAGTGAGAAGACCATTGAGAAGAGATAAAATGGAGGGAGTGTAAACTTTCATTCGTGATGCCAAGATCCCAAGTCACGTGATAGATTTTGAAGCAAAGCATTGGAAGAAAACAAGTTTTTTTTTTTTTTTTTTGCTTGTTTCAAGCAAAACGTGCCAACCATTCGTCGTTGCTGAGTCTCGTGACTTGGGGTCTTTCGGTCAATCTTTGCTAAGCTCATGATTGGACTTGCTCTCTCCATTTGCTAATTCCTACTCTGAGGGTGAGACAGGGCGGAATTGCTTCCCCTGGATGCCCTGCTCCCAACGGTACCAGCACTGACCTGGTAGGCATTGCCAGTCGGAGAGATACGGTTACAGATACACAAACAGACGCATACTGATTTTAATAGTGTAGACTAATGATATTGTATTATGAATCCCTCAATCAACAATCAAATCGAATCTGAAGTCGTTGCGTGTTTAGACTTTTTGTATACGAAAAAATAGACTCTACTGTAGTTTTAACATAGTCATTTATGATAACCCAGACATTTAAAATTGATAACTCGTAACTGCAAACAGTTATTTTTTTTTAGACCAACACATAGCTCAGTATGATTTTTCAGCATTTAACAAAACTAATTTATTGTATGATTACGGTGCAAATATTTTTTTCATTGATTTTAATTAAAGCACAGTTATAGTTTTACTTGCGTAACTGTTAACTGCGATCAGTTGCTTTTCCAAGCATAACTTCTAACTAGCTACCAGTTTTCAGCAGCATTTTCAAGCTCGTATTCAATGTATTACTGTTGAAAAACGGTTTATGCATCCGTAATCTTAATTTCAAACTTTTCAACTACCGCTTACCTGCAGTATTACATTAAACTTATATTTTCAGCAGTTGTAGCATTAATAAGTGTTACTTTTAGTTGCGTTGATAGAAACTAGTCCATTATTCGTCAAGCATATTTTATAACTTGTTGAAATTTTACAATAACATTCCTGATACAGTGTGATACGCATTAGGAGGAACGGAAAATAATGTCGTTTTAAAAACCGTAAATTTTTATTAAGTTTACCTTTTTCACCTTTTTATGTAATTAATCTAACTATCAACATCATTTTGCCATTTAAAAATCCTATTTCCAACCCCAGATAGATAAAAATGATTCGGTTTTGGATCAAAATATCTCGCATTTTCGATATCAGCCAAATTTTGATATTTTTATTACATGCTGACCCTAATTAAAGGAAATTTGATGGTACAACTTACGTTGAGTTTATTCCAATGGTTGTCAATAGAAAAAGCGTGGTTTTGAAGCATGCAAGGCAACACTGTTTGAAGTAAACCCTTGAAAAATGAATGAATTGCGGTGGGTTGCCTTAAAGCCCTGGATCGTAGCTTAAAAGTAGCGACACTAGGGTGATTCAAAAAAACTTTTTTTCAGCTAGAGTCCAGGACACCCCCTATTTTTTTAGAATTACTAATAGTATGCTGTAAAAATTTTAGCTTCTTGCTCAAATTTTAAGAGGGTGCTCAATGACCCCTTATTTTAAGATTAGCCGTAGCATAAAAAATATCACAAATTCAGAAACATTTAATTTCTCCAGCTATTTTTTTGAAAATAGTAATTTTTTTACAATGTATAGTCATATTACTCGTGTATATTATAATATGTAGCATTTTTATTTCTGTTCAATGTATTTTTTAGCCCCCTCCCCATGCTTATAATGTTTAGGGGAGGGAGTTGAATACCCTCTTTCACTTGAAATAGAAAGCTAAAATTCTTCCAGTATATTACTATCCACAAGTCTAAAAATATTGAGGGGTGTCCTTGTATCTAGGGGAAACTTTTTTTACATGTAATTTTGAACCACCCTAAGCGACACGTCCGCCATCTTAGGGCTAAACGCAGTCTTTTTCCCAAGTCTGCTATGGTGAAGTAGCTTATTTTACTTCTTAATTGTGATTTTTATTAACTTCATGTCAATCTACAATCAAGAAGGAAAACACACTACTTCATCATAGCAGACATAGGAAGAAAGCGGCATTTAGCCCCGATATAGTTGACGTGTCGCTACTTAAGCTACGATCTAGGGCTTTAGATTGGCGCAACTACCATATTCAATAAACTTTGCAAAATCTGATTTCCTTTTATTCTGATCGCTACATGAAAAAAAAAAAAACAAAAAAACTTGAAAGTTGAAAAAATGGCTGATATCCAAAATGTCAGACATTTTGTTCCAATACCATTTAATTTTTATTTAGCCAGAATTAGAATTTTGCTCATTAGATGGCTATAATTTGATAATAATGAGGATATTTACATCATTAATTAAAAATAAAAACGTGTTAAAAATGCATTTATACTAAAAAACCACGTTGTTTTTCGGTCACCATATATATATTGGTTAAACAACATATGATACCTCCATATTCTTAACAGAAAGGGTAACTTCAATTTATTTCAAATAAATCATAAATAAGACTACCATAGTGAGATACAGAATTGCGTCATCCAGTACTCAGTCATGCCAAAATAATCAACTCAACATTGTTATACAAAATGGGGATGAACTCCAAACTCATTAAACGTTTACATTTCATTACTAACATGCCTGTTAATCTTACGTTCTCGAACCTACCAACTGTTAAGCATTATTTCAATTTTAAATGAAACACTTCTGTATCAACTCTCCCTTCATTTACTATATGAGTAATTAGTAATTAGTTTCCAATTTGCACGTTTTATGCCCAGAAAATCAGAATATATTATGCCTACTCACACACACATTGGGATACATAAACAGTGAAATATTGATTTGACTGGCACTTATTTTCCAGTAGATGTGAAATTACAAGTGTTAATTAATTTTAAATTGTTTGAAGTCCAATATAATCAGCTGTATGCCGGTTTTGCTTTGGAATATAAAGCCATCGATGAGGGGAGAAAAAGTCATCTCAAATCATAGGTATAGTTAAAAGTAAACTGGAAACCTTTTCAACAAACCTGACCTTAGCTGTATGCGTTTCAATAATAACTTAATGATACTGATTTGATAGTTTTAGAAAATGTTTTTAATAACAGCACGACAAGTAAAAATAGTTGAAACTAGTTTGGGTCAAATGGGGTAAAAGGAAACATGGGGTAAATGGAAACAAACTCTATTACCTCTTTTGCAGTAATTTTTTTAACTAAACTGTTGCTGAGTGTACATTTAGAAGGGATTTTGAGTTTTCCGCGCGTTTCCAAACAATCGTGTAAAAGTCATCATTGTTTGAAGATGACACTGAAAACAGACGTTTATTAAAGTATATTGATCTTCCATTTTTCTCGCCAGCAGGACCTGTAGTATCTGGTGTAACTAATGTCTTTACTTGTCACGTAGAAGGTTAATAAAATATTTTTTATGAACTTCCCCTTCCCAGCTTTTTTGATGCGCAATTTAGGTGTTTCCGTTTTTCTATAAACACTGTAATTTGGAGAAAATGGAACAGCGTTTTTCATTTTTCCCTATTTTTTTTTTTTTTTTTTTGAAGATTAAATTTTTGTGCACAACTTTTGTGCATATTTTACAAACTTTCTGCGCATGAGTATAAAGTTCACGGGACTATCATCTATGCGCCACAGGTTGAGTTACGAAAACAGGTTGAATTACGAAAAATGATTTCGAGTTTTTCCATGATTTCGAGTTTTTAAAAATTAAGTTTGGGAATCACCATCAATTAGTCTTTTTTTTTTAAACTCTCTACTTAATTTTATAAAATCAAGCATCAATTGTTAGTAATCTATAAATGATTCAAAAATATTTTGTTTCGGACCAAGGAGGAGAGTGTTTCGTATCTCACTGCTTCAAACCATTAGGAGTTAAACTGCGATTTAAGATTGCTGAAATGCAACAACAATAAAAAAATTTTGAAAAAAAATAGAACCGACTTCAAAATTGCTCTAAAAAGTGAAAAATAATTTTATTCTTTAAACACCATCGATAATACTTTTAAACATAATTTTTGAAGTTGGCGCAAAAACGATCGATAAAATCATTCACAGCCATAACTCAACTACAAGTATAAATTTAACCACGTCCAGTTTCTTCACTACCACATGCATTACGCATTGATGCAGCATATTTGAGTAACGATATAAATGTTCCGTTCCTTAGTTTGGATGATTTTTTGATAAAAATATGAACGAAGCATGGTTACAATGGATTTTACTTTTTGTTTTTGCGCCAACTTCAAAAATTATGTTTAAAAGTATTATCGTTGATGTTTAAAGAATAAAATTATTTTTCACTTTTTAGAGCAATTTTGAAGTCGGTTCTATTTTTTTTCAAAATTTTTTTATTTCATTCTTTTTAGTGTAAATGTAGATATTTCAGTAAAAATAAGAAGTTACCTAGTAAGAAGTGCGGCTCTATATCACTGTATTGCTTTAGAAAAGCCTTTATTCAAAATTATCATTACAATTACTATTAATGTTACAGTTATATGGCACCAAACTTTTATAACAATGAGTTTCATATTGTCGCGTAGATGAAGATAGCGAAGACAATGTGAAAGCCAAATGAAGCGAATACTCGTTAGTCTCAACTCGAGATCTTTATTCAGAACCACGAATGAACGTTACATCTCCTTATATACAACTTGAAAAAGTGCTTGAACTCTCCAGACTTGGAAAGATACAGAAATTAATAGAACATTCGAGAAAATACGGGAAACAGTAGAAACGAAATTTTAGTAAAATTCACTTTGTCCTAGTCGGGATTTGAACCCGGGTCGCTCGTGTGGGAGACGAGAATTCTACCACTGAGCCACCGTTATCCACGGATGAAAAGTGCGAACTTCGCTACAATATCATTTTAATCATTTAATAGGGAAATTTACTGTTTTTTGCCCATAACTTTTTTTCTAAAGAACAAATATGGTCAAACAAAATAATGGGACCTAAGTTGAGCCATCCTCTATCCATTAAAAAAAGAATCATCAAAATCGGTTCACTAGGTGGGACGCTATGAGTGGACAAACAAACAAAAAAAAACATACATACGGTATGAACTGATAACCGCCTCCTTTTTGAAGTCGGTTAAAAACTAATAGTTAGGATCAGTTGGGGAACTAAGAAACAAGAGATAAATTGAAGCAAACTCTATTACTTTGGCTAATTTTTTGAAACTAAACTATTAATGAGTGTTTGAACTATTTGGTGAAGCTAAACTATTTGGTGCAGAAATTTTTAATCTTCTGATTGTGTATTTTGCAATTATCTTCTTTTCGCAAACGTCATTGGTAAATGAATGTGATGTTTCCATTTACTCTCTATTATCCCGGGTAAAAGGAAAAGGTTGATTTTAAGCTCTAACAAACAACATTAACAATGCTGACGCCCAATACAGCAATTTTGGAAACACACGGAACTTTTATAATGTTTTCCATATGTTACCTAATCTTCGCTCATCAATAGTTTAGTTTCAAAAATTAGCCCAAGTAATAGAGTTTGTTTCTATTTATCTCTTGTTTCTTATTTCCCCAACTGACCCTAACTAATAGTGTTTATTGTTGTTGCATTTCAGCACATTCTTAAATCGCAGTTTAACTCCTAATGATTTGAAGCTGTGAGATACGAAACATTCTCCTTCTTGTTCCAAAACAAAATATTTTTGAATCATTTATAGATTACAAACAATTGATACTTGATTTCACAAAATTAAGTAGAGAGTTAAAAAAAAAAAGACTAATTGATGGTGATTCCCAAACTTAGTTTTTAAAAATTCGAAATCTTGGACATGATTTGCAGCGTTTTCGTAATAATGACCCGCTGTATACGATTTTTTAAAATTACCGTCAATAAATTTCAAATCAGTTTATGGCATAGTCGCTATACATCTAATTTTACATGAAGACAAAATCTTGAAACAGTTTTAGAAAAAATAATTACCAGAATGAAAGTATATTAACTAAACGATTTAAAAAGACTCTATTAATATATAAAAGATCCAAGAAAGTTTTCATCATAACTAAAAAGTACCTTAAATTTGGAAAAGGCTGAAAAGAGTTATATTGGTAATGACGATATCAGCCTGAAGTCACAAAAAAATAAAGGCAGGAAGTAAAAATTTTCATAAATTGAAAGAGCTTCTATTTTTGCAAAGACATGATTTACCGTTCTTGTTTTTACTTGATAAATCAATGTTAATGAGTTCATGACTGGTCGTTTCTTTATTTCTTTAGCCCCGTGAGTTTGCTTTTATTTCCATACCATAATTTCATTGCAACCATTTGCGCTGATTAATTGTTTTTTCCGACGACTCGTTAGCGCAAAATTTTCATCAAATTTACAATTAATCTTTTAACCCGTATGAGTAGCAATTGTGCTACATTAATAAATTCGAATCATGTCATTTAACGTTTTTTTTTCCTTTGTTTTAATGTCAAAATACTTTTATGTAAAAAATAAATAAATAGTAAATTTTTGAGCTTTAAAAGCTATTCTAAATCTTTTACGTGTGTCTAAATTGCTCAAAGTTTAGGAAAAGGTAAAGTAGTTATTGATCCTAGCTTTTTTTCTGTAAGTTAGTAAAAGCTGCATAAAAGTACTTTACTTGATTTCTGTGTCTAACTAATTTCTAGGATCCTTCATCATTCGGTACACATGGCTTACATCTTCATTTTTGAGCACTCACAATTGTCATGCATATGTAGATAAAAAAGGGATCCCTTTTTTTTTCTTCATTGTGTGTACAGCATTAAGTTATCCGAAAAATTGATGTTAAACTTTGAAACCAAGTGCTTCAATTATTATTGTTCTTAATGCAGAAACCATTTTGTAAAAGAACCATACTCATAAAAAGATACTATGAAAAATTCACCATGTTAAACAAAAGAGACCGGAAAATCATACCCAAACGAAGGTTTCGTCATATTTTGGAAAGTTATTGAATTTTAAAATCCATGATTTGGTTCCATACATAAATTAATAATTTGAAATGTTTTTTTTTATATATAAAGATTTTGGTACATGCATACAACTAACGGTTGAAAATACACCAGATATACATAATATGACAATATAATTTATAAACAAAAATATTTTAATAAATAAATTTTCAAAAAATATCCACATAAAAAGTAATTTTGTCATCTTTACAATAGCCATTTTCCAAGAATAATAAAAGTAAAAAAACACACACACACACATTGAAATACTTTTAGTACTTAAGAAGATGTTTTTTTTTCTACATTTATATTTTAGTTTAAATTAAATCAGAATGCTAATTAATCTAAGCGTCTTAAACTACCAGATTGGTAAAAGACTTAAAGAAATTCTCCTTGTATACTTCAGTTTAAAGACATTTCTTATTCAATTCAAGGTTCATTAATATTGATGCAATAGTTAGAGTTAAAAGTACATATCTGTTTTGCATATTCAAAATTCCTTAAGCCACTCGAAGTAAACCGATATCCAGTCAATTGACGCCTGAAAACCACAAAGTAAATAGAGCTTTCAGGAGTGTTGTCTCTAATCTCGGTAATCTTGTTTGATTTCTAGACTTCTATTTTTCAGTAAAAAAGAAAAAAAAAAAAAAAACCTGAAATGCGAGTAAGGCAATTTTTAAATTGCATGCAGGAGGAATGAATTTTTGCTGTTACGTGTATTTAAGAAAAAAAATATATATATAATATTGTAATTTACAAGAAATTTAAAACGACTTCAAGATCGGTACACAAAAATATACGGATTGTAAAAATATGTACGGCTTCTAAAAATATTTATCTTTAAATGGAATCTCAGAAGTTTCGTCAGTGTAACAAAAATGACAATACGTATTTGTCAATATGATAAAAAAAAAATGAACTGGAGTAAAATTTGAACTCTAGACTGATCGATAAAATGTTTCAAATAACGGTGCTTCTGAAAATTTAATCGGAAAACAGCTGTTCAAACTTTTGTCTAAAGTTTTTAGATTTAATATTGCATTCTGAAGCACAGCGTACTTCTTTTTCTGATTTTGTTCATCAACATGTTTTGTTCCGTCCTTTATATCCAATCATCGATTTGATTAAATATGAATGACTTTCTTTTTTATTTCCATCGTTTATTTCTTCGTGATTACTTTCAATCGCGAAAGACGTTTGTAATTTTCATAGGCACAAAAGTTTCTTAAAAAGAAACTTTCCTAAAGATTACTTCATTTTCAAAGCTGTAAAATATTTAGCAACTGAATCAAAGACATTGTAAAGTGTATAGCGCGTATTTTATTTTATCTAAAATATATAATCACAACTTTCATTTTTACGACATAAGATTTTTTTTCTATTATTTATTTTTTTTAATTTGAGCAGTAGTATTAAAGCAAGTAAATATTACGTAATGAAATACGAAATATATTGCATATTTCATAGAAAACTTTCCTAAGTGCTACGTAGCAGTAATTATGAAAGTAGCAAATATGACAAAGTACCACTACATCATATACCGGTAATTATCATAGTCCGTAGCCGAATGCTTAACTCACCCATAATCAATTTCCCTCAATCATATTAAGTTCCATTTTCTTACTGTTGCACTAGAATGCAAAGGAGTTTTTCTAGATCTTTACGAGTCTATTTTCCGGCGTATCAACGTCGATTTTTCTTCTACATTTTGTTTTAAGTTCTAAATTATTTAAAATGATTTTAAGGAGCTAAAACAGTTTTCTAAACCAAATATAACGTATTAAACGAAGTTAAGTACCTTAGTAAAAGTAAATAAAAAAGAAATATATCATATTCAATCTCTGAAACTGTTAGGCATCATGTTTCAGTTAGTTCGAAATATTAACTGATTTAAGCAAGAGTATTTTTCATCCTCGCACTTTTTTTAATATGTAAGTGGACAAAGTCAGGAGAATCAAATTCTGTCAATGAATTACGAGAAAAGTCCGTCAAATAAAGCTTCCAGTTTAAAAGTTGTAAAAATTAGTAATAATAATCATAATGAAAACGTAAGAACGATATATATACAATACTTGATTACGAAACCCAATTTTAACTGAATAATAATAAGCATAAAATCCTATGTTTCTGAATCGTTATCTTTTCAACTGTTGCCAGGGAAAAGAAGTAATTTATTAATCAATAAGCAAAACGATGTTAAACTACATTTTTCATCCAAAATAAACTTTGCTCTTACATTTTAATTCCTTGTAAAAACAAAAACGAATGTTAATAAGTTTAAAATCTGTTACGAAAGTTATTATTTTTCAGATCAATAATCATTTATATCCAAAATAATGTCGTCTGCATTTTTCTCACACTTTGAATATATTTAACTTAGATTCCGTTATTGATCTAGAATTACTGTCGATATTAAGGTGCAAGGAACTGTAACTACATTTTTATGAATACCAGTATGCATATGTAAAAATTAATAATTATAATACAAATTAAAACGTAGGAACAATTTCTATACAATACTTGAATGCTTATCTATTTTGAATAATGTAATCTTAAAACAAATTGTTCATACAAAAGTAATATGGCAAATATGTGCACCAACTAACATCTGTTCTGCTACAGATGTTCTGAAAGTCTTATTTTTCTTAATATTCTGCGCAATCTTTTTTAATGGTATAATATTCAGAATTTAAAAAGAAATTGTACAAATGTAGGTCAAATATTAAATTATAGCTATTATCGAAAGCAATATTGTTTACCATAAAGGTAATTATACTAAATACAACAACTCATAGCAAAGTTTAAGGACTTTAAAAAAAAAATATGCGTCACGGGACGCTCAGCAGAAGTGATAACTTTCATAGGATTAAATTATTATCAATATTTAATCCTATGAAAGTAACAATTGGCTTATGGTAGCTATAATAAGCAACGAAATTTTTGCATTGTATGTTATCTAAAAATCTTGCTAAGACTGCATTTTGATTGTGTTTGGGTTGATTGTATATTTCATTGCGAGTGTTGTTGCTTCTGTTGCTGATGTTGATGCACATCTGCAACGACTTCCATTTGAATAGTCCTAGAATAAGGATTTGTAAATAAATATTGAACGTTTGAATACGTAAGAGAGAGAGAAAATTGCTTGCTGGTTAGATTTTTATTTTAAAAAATTTTTGAAAAAAAAAAAAAGAACCTACTTCAAAATTGCTCTAAATGACGTAAAGGCATGAACGTGATAAATCATTCAAGAAAGTCAGATGAAAGCTTAGTTTTTACTAATTGTAACCTTTCAAGCAATTTCTCTGTAAGCATATCTTTACTAATAATAAAGCTGAAAGTCTCTTTCTGTCCGGATCTCTCTCTGTCTGTCAGAATCTCTGTAACGCGCATAGCGCCTAGACCAATCGGCCGATTTTCATGAAATTCGGCACAGAATGAGTTTGTAGCATGGGGTGTGCACCTCGAAGCGATTTTTCGAAAATTCAATTTTGTTCTTTTTCTATCCTAATGTTAAGAACATTTTCCCGAACAAAATTATCATAAGATGGACGAGTAAATTACCAAGTTATCATAATGTGGAACCGTAACATGGGCAAGCCAATTGGCGAGAAATTCATCATACATTATTTGTAAATATACAGGCGAACCAAAAGACCTTTTAATTTTCTACTACGGGCAAAGCCGTGCGAGTGCCACTAGTAAAATATATTGGTGTAACTCATTGGTAATACTCAGAAATTAGTGAAACTTTACGCTATAATTAAAATACCATGGTGTAAACTTCCACAAGTGATGTGTAACTTTACACCAGTTACATCAGTTAAGTTACTCCAAGGCAGTGGAGGCAGCTACGCTGCCACCGATTTTATGGGAGTAAGGTTTCACAATTTTTTTACAGTGCTCAATTAGGATTAGAAGCTGTTCACAAATGATAATACGCTTTGGCGTAGAGAGTCGGATTGTGAAAATCTGGCACTCTGTGACAAAGAGGAGGTAACAAGAAGTGTGACATCAAGCATTTTTATTACAATATGCTTACGAAAAATAGCGTGATATATGACAAAAAGAGGGGAAGGGTAAGGGAAAAGTGAATTTGTGAAAATGAAGGGAAGGGGCGAAAATGTTTTAAAAAGTGTCATTATTTATAAACAGCCACTTAGATGATTTTTTTTTAATCGGAAATAATTTTATCTCTTTGAAACTGCGCAATGAAAACGATATTGCTGGGTATATTTTGCTGAATAAATTGCAAGATATCGTTCAATGTTTTAACCTGTATCAATGAGCTACAAGTTAAATGCATATTTAATAACTTAAATGCATTGCAAGCATAGCATTACAACCAAACTCAAATTCTCAGAAAGTGAATTGCTTATTTACTTAGAATATTAAAACAGAGTCCCAGTTATATGAATTACAAAGAAATAATTACAATTTCGTAAAGTTTTCTCAGAACCCGAATAACAATTTATATTCTAAGTAATATAAAAAAAAAACTAGTTTAATACGTGAAGCAGAAGACATGTATAATCCTTATTGAACAATTAGTAGATTCAAATCTTTTCTGGATTTCTTATTCCCTGAAATATTTCTCATAAAAAGAAAAATTTGCTTCATATACCGGTATCGATCTTTCGTAATTATATCTTGAGCATTAATCTCAGTTAATTAGTTACACTATTCCTATTTCTTTCAGCAAAGTGTGCTAGATGGCTGGGACACAATTCTAATTACCCAAGCGTAGTCTAATCTGTTACGCTATTCTGATCATTATGAATGACGAAAAATGCTATTTTTTTCATCCTAGATATCCTTTTTTTCCCAATTGCTTTAAAACAAGGATGTCATTTCCTTTATAAATAATTATGCATTCAATTCTATTCTCCATTATTTTTCAAAATAAGATTCTTGCCTTTATTTAACGTTCTTTAATTAGCTTTCCATAATTGCTCGTTGAAGTTTTTGTTAAGTAGTTAACATTTTTTATAATGGTTTGGTGTAGAAAAACTTTTCATGGTAATTTTTGCAAAGTATCTTCAAGCTAGTAATTTAATTGGACAGTGTGAAGATCTATTTAGGTGTAAAAATGATTTTCAACGCACTTACGGCGAAACCGTTACGGTTCTTTAGAAGAAAAAAACAAAACATATACAGGGTGACAAGAAGTAACTTGGACACACATGGTACATTATAATTTTAGTGCTAATGAAAATATCACAAATAAACTTAGAGGTATATTTAAAAATTTTCAAAGTGGCTACATTTATCCTCAATACAGAGCTTCAATCGAAATACACAAATTTTCGGTTATGGGCTGCAACTCACTTACTGATATTTTATTCCATTTCTTGCATAAGGATTTTATTACAGATGCTAAAGTTTTATGAGGTTTAACACACACCCTTGTCTCCACGATGGATCAAACAGAATTAATTATCCATTGGATTCAAATCTGGGGTATACGGCGGTCATTTTTGAGTTCCAATGAAGATCCGAAAATGTATCTAGCACCAATCTTAAGTGTCTTTTGGCACTCTGTGCGGTGGTGGAATCCTATTTGAAGGTCCAGCTTTGGTTTCCAAAGAACTTTTGTGACTAAGGTAAGAAAACATTTTCCAAAATGATTTTTCAAAATTTATATTAATCTTTACCCACTGATCAACAAAAACAAGTAAACAAGTGGGTTTTTTTTTTCAACTAGCACATATGCTCTGTGTCACATAGCTCTGTGTGCAAGTGCGAAATACTGTTGGAAAGTCCATCTTTTATTTCCAAAGAACTTTTTCGACCAAAGTAAGACAATATTAATTTCATTCAATAAACAAGAAAAACAAGTAGTGTTTTTCACTAGCGCACACTCCATCCCAAACCATTGCAGATTGGGGTCGTTGACGCCATTCTACAATGTAAGAAGAGTGTGTGTTAAAACTCATAAAACTTAGGAATCTATACAGAAATCCTTATGTCAGGAGTGGGATAAAATATCAGTAAATGAGTTGCAGCCCATTGCCCAAAACTTTGTGATACTTTTAAAGCTATGTGTTAAAACTAATGGTAGCCGCTTTGAAAGTTTGTAAATATACTAGATGAAATAATGTATTCATATTTATTTTGAAGTTTGACAGTAATACTTTCATTGGCATTGGAATTATAATACATTATGTGCGTCCAAGTTATTTCTTGTCACCCTTTATATAACAAAAAGAGCTTTTACGTTCATATAAAAACTCTTTTATTTTGGACAAAGCGAATTTTTATTTAAATACTGGATGGACCTTCAAAGGCAACTATAAATACATTAGTGTTCTAGAAATTTTATCACCTACCATTCATTTGAAGTCAAAGGACGCCACTGACAAAAATACAGCCATTTAAATTATACACTCTCAGTAATGGAAAAACTGAGTAAGAGAACCCTGGCCAAGATGAAGAACACCGTATTTAAATCTTTAGACAATATATTTTAAGTCTACTCATGGATTGGTAAGAAAGTAAGTGCGAGAGACCCTACTGACTAAAAAAAATATTAGTAGAGAGGTAACATCAGTCACAAAATCTTTGTATCATCAATCACGGATGTTAAATAATTTTTATATATTTTCAGTTTTTAAGTCTTTTCAATAAAACGAAGCGTTTTCATCAAGTCTAAAATATCTATTTTAAGGGTAAGAAATTCATTTAGATTTTACGTTATTAGTTTGAAGAGATTTCCAAGTTGTATATAAGTCAGTTTTCTCAATGTCTCTTCTGCGTAACATCAGTCACGTTTTTTTGTTCCCCTTAATTTCATGCAAAAAAAATTCCTCAAGTCTGAAAACAAGTGTAGGGACAGTGATGTACCATATCATGATATTTTAGATCAGTTTCAGAAGAAACAAAATTTGATTTCAATCTAGTGCTGAATTTATAAGTTAAAAATACAGTCAAATTGTAACGTCAGTCGCCGTGGACAGACCCATAAACACTGTTAGTCAATTTGATAAGGATGCAAGAATGGCTCAAATCTACTACTGTAACTCAAAACACTGCATTTACTAATATTTAAATAAAGCTTATTCTCCATGCACAACCGGTGCAGCTCTGTAAAAGGGTAGCGTCAGAGAGAGTGTAAATGTTTCTAAATAGTTTTAAATCATCAGCGAACAAAAGAAAATCATAATATTGAAAAATATTACATAAATATCATTTATGAATAAAATAAAAAGCAAGGGCCCTAAATTAGAGCCTTGCGGCGACAGAAGTATTAGTAAAATCATTAGAAATAGCACCATTGAAATGAACATATAACATACGACCACTTAAATATGAGAAAAACACACGAGTGCACACACGATGTCAACACACAACAATGATGTTGATAAGTAGACGATGGATTTTGTGCAATGGAAATTCAGTGTACCGATCAGCACTAAACAATTTAGCCCAACATTAAATCATAGTGTGCGGTAAAAACTATTGTTACCACAGGCTTTTAGTATTGCATGATAGCATTTAGATGAGGGGTTTTTTTTTTTTTTTTTTGCTTGTTTGTTTCTCTCAGTATTAAGTATTAGGCTTTGACTTTTGATAATCTGTTTTTGTAAGCATGCTATCTTGCAGCATAGACGACTCTGTTCACTTAATCACCTTACATCAACTATACCATCTGACTTGATTGACTGTTTGAAGCGGTAATGTATACTCATGTTTCTGAAAATTGCAACAACATGAAGGACTCATTGGAAATGGATAAAATTTATTGTACAAATTACCCATAGTAGTACAAATAAAGGATTAAATTCATACGGCAGTTGGTACGATTCATTCGTACCAACTGCCGGACGAGACACATGGGCGAGTCTCCCACCAACGCATTCCGAGACATGCTTGGCGGATGTCATAGCCGGAGAACGGGCAGACGAAGGAAGTAGCCTAATCTGTCGTGCACCGAAGAACGCTTGAACGTTACGTGCGACATATGGAAGTGCATTGTCCTGCTGAAACAGTACACCAGGAATGCTCTGAAAAAGGGTAGTACCTTCGGCGTCACAGCGTCTAGCTATTGAGGTTACACCTATTTCGGACTAGATCCGACTGCCCTTGATATTCAATAGCGCTCTAGACCATGATGCCTGGTGTTATGCCGGTATGACGTCGGATTACACACTCTGGGAGGTGACGTTCCCATGTGTAACGTCTGACGCGTACACGTCCATCGTTATAGTGCAAATTAAATCTGGACTCATCCGAAACGACAACCTGTTGCTCATTCACGCCATAGGATGTGTTGGTGGGCCCATTGAAGCCGCAAGTGACAATGATTGAGGGTTAAGGGAATCCTGTGTAGGGGAATCTTGCATGCAGGGGGGCCGTGGCGCAGCAGACATCGACGAACAGTGGATGCAGCAAGTGAGACACCTGTAGCCATACTCCTACGTTGTGCTAGCGTACAAGAGGACGCTATATCATCCATCACAGCTAGTGACGTGTTGATAATCTCGTGGCTCCGTTCGTTCGCGTGGGCTGGCGTAAGTTCTTCGGCTAATTTCTTCTGTCCATGTTTTACAAATACGCATCACAGTTGAGGCATTACGCCACATGCGGGCACTCATTTCTCTAAAGATAAGTTGACCCTCACGCATGCAGATCATGCAGCCCAATTCAAACTCCGTTACTCGTTCGTATGACGCTCTGCGTTTTGGACGAGGCATATTGAGTACTAGAGAAACATCCACCATCAGCAGATAATCATACAATTATTCCAAAAAAAACCTTTAGAGCCGTTTATATTCAGAGTCTTCCTCGCAGTTCAGAAGGCGTAACTCGGCCCACGCATGCGCGACGTCACTGTTATTCTAATCATTTGCATATCTTATCCTGCTATATATTTACTGTGAATTTCAGTTCATTTGCATAATTCCTCCTTGGTGTTGCAGTTTTCACAAACATAAGTGTATTAACAAAATATTTTACTTCTTTGTTTCCACATTCTGTGTTTGCATGGCTGCTGCTAATCTACAAATTTCTGAACCACATGTCACTACTGTACTTACGACCCTCGTATATATATATTTTTTTGCTTATCTTAGCTCAGATGAAATAACCTTATCTATAATGAATTGAACCATGAAGCGTTAAGTGTCAGTCCTACGAGATTGAAATATCAATTCAAACTTCTAGTCAGTCGATGTCTATTCTCTTTTATTGCAATAAATTAAACATATACACTAAGAACCAGGTGGTCTATGAGTTACTTTCTTTATTTTGACCATACTCAAAAATGTCCTTGCTTTGCTTACTTCATTTATGTGAAATTTATAATTTTGAAATGCTTTACAGACATAAACTTGTGTTTGCAACATAGATTAGAACTACTGAAACCACAGGCCATCTAAAAATGAGTAGTCATCAAAAAGCTCAATCTTTTCAGAATCATTATGCGGATAAAAATGCTAATTGATGCAAATTTTTCCGTGATGCTTTTATAAAATAGCAACAAAGAATGAAAGAGTTTTTGTGTCTTGAATGATATGAATGTTTATTTGCTATAAAACAGTAGCCTCTATAAAAAAAAATGCAGACACTTGTTTCGGGGTTACGAGGAGCTATTTTTCAATGCCTATGGACGTAAAAAACATCTGACAAAAAGCAATAAGTTGGAACAATGAACAGTTTCAAAAATAAATACGGAAGTTAACCAAACGGCCAATGAGAAAATTAGAAAACCATTAAAGAACCAATAGGAACGTGAACCATGTTCAATGCTTTTTAGCGAATACACGGTGCAGTAAAAGTAGCTGAATTGAACGGAAAAGAAAGGAAAAAAGAATTAGATTGGCTGAAAGACAAAGCCGATAAGGCAATTATCGTTACTGTCTCTTTCTGTTTTTCGTTATCGGCTGTCTTTCCGCCAACGTAACACTTGTGGCCTTTCTTTTCCTTCCAATTGGAGTGAATCTCACTTTACCGCTTAGCTGCGAGAAGCTTTTAAACATGGTTTGCGTTTCTATTGGTTCGTTGATAGGTTTCTAATTCTCTTATTGGTTATTTGATAAATTGTTTTAGTTTTTATTATATAAGCTTTTTTTTTAGAATAACTACATTCAAAGATCACTTGTTTTTTCATTGAAACCCCGCCCTCTCTTTAGAAGTACAAAATACCCCCTATCTACAATTTTTCACAACTTTCGGATTGTTTCTTTTGTTGAATTTGCTTTATTTTTCGGCACATCATTTTCGCTTATTTTTTAAATAAAATGCAGTGTTTGCGTTGCTATCATTACATTCGTTACTTGAACAGCACAGAAACGTATCAATTCTGCAGTGATGACCAATGACACAGGATGATAGAAACCAATATGACGAACAAACCCTTCTCATACTTTAACTTTTGTCATACAACTCAAAGTACATGTATAAATTTTATAAATAGCATAATTTTTTTATATATCACAAAAATTTAATGGTTTATTCGTAAATCACATGTGTACTTCTAATGCTATTGTAAATCTAGAGTTCAGGAAATGAAGAAATTGCTGATAATTACCGAATATTTTTTAGATTATTTTTGTAATACAAAACAAAATGTGATAAGAATATACACACAGTTTCTGTAAAATAACATTCAACCTAAACATTACACCTAAAAATAACATTGTCTTCTGCTTAAAACCGAAAACTAAAACCAATGCAATCGCAAATGGAAAAAGAAACAGAAACTAATGATTCCGGCTTCTTCTAACTCAAAAATAAGTAAAAGGCCATTTTTCCTTTTCGCTCATTAAAATGACGTGAAAAAATCAAAAACTGCTCATCTGGCTCAAGCAGCTATAGCTAGCCTTATTATTGTCACAAGACTTAAAGCGACGGTTTGAAAAGTGTTCGAAAACTCCGAAAGCCGGTGGCATTATTGTTCGGCCTAACTAACAAGACATATCGATTGCTTAAGGCTTCGTAATTTATCACGAGCTGAGAAAGACGATTCACGGTGCTACACCTTCAGGTATTTTTTTGAAGTGAGGCGGCAACTGCTGGAGCAGAAAATTGGAATTGAGAAAACAAAACTTCTTTTTCTGCGTAAGAGCTAAACTTTGGACTGTTTTTTCTTATAAATGACTATGCACTATAAACAAAATATTTGCCATTTTAAAAGAATATCTTCAAATAAATAATGACGAATTTAAAAGATGTATAACAAAGTACAAAAGGTGTCTTTTTGTGTTTCAATCTAGATTTCGGTGAATGAAAAACTATATGGCATGTTTTGGAAATATCTTTCTTTTCCAATTTAGTGGATTAATCGAGCAGAAAAAAAAAAACAAATGCAAATGGGGAAAAATTATTATAAACTATAGATTCCTACTAAAAGTCGTAATGTAGAAAATGATGTTATACTTTTTTACTTTATTAAGCAAAAACTATTTGGCATTTTAAAAGAATATCTTTGGATAAATATTGGTAATTTTTTAAGTCGTATTGCAGCATATATACGGTATTATTTTACTTTGGAGTTCAGTTTTCGGTGAATTCTGGACTGCGAATTTTGTTTCATATTGAATTCTCTCTCCATTATTTGCTGCACTGTTTCCAAACTATTATAAACATTTTACACAACAGTGCTGTTAATCTTACATTAGCCTATATACTAACGTTCATTTTAGCAGCAGAAATAAGTTTTTTTTTTTTTTTGCCTGTGAAAGGCAACTATTGAGTTTATATTTTGCGATGATAGAATAGTGAGACACCATTAATTTATTGCTCACTACTCCCATGGCACTTTTATATTAAAAGTGAAATAATTTTTCATTGCATTAAATTGTTTGAAAGCCCTGCATCAACAAAATTAATATGCTTGAATGGATCTATGATTTCATAGCTATATAATATCAAATAAACATTTTCATTTCGCACTTGTTCCATTTAAATTAATTTTTTCACTCTTTAATTGCAATATAATTAATAATATTCATCCACGTTTCAAAATTTCAACATACCAAGTAAAAGGAAGTCAAATAAACTACTATGGATATTTTCTGAAACAGACAGAAAAGAAACTGTTGTACGAGTGATAGACAAATGCTACAGTGAAAACATTCCATCTTTATTTAATGCTATAGCACACGATGATATTTTAAGTAAATTTACTAATCCAGAATCATCTAAATCCCTCTATCTCAGTCCCAAACAAATACGTGGTAGGTCACTATTGTGTGTCAAGACGACATAAAGTGTACCTAGCCAAAGGCAATAGCTCATACCAAATCCAAACGAAAACAATCATTCATATTTTCCCAGGTAAATTTAGATTCATTCAAAGTTCGTTAATTCAACAAATATGCGTCTCACTGTTACCCCTTACGGGGAGAACAATGACACCAAATTGCATTTCGTTTTCTTTTTTTTTTCCCTCGTTTGTCTGAATTCGTAATTTTTTTCTAGATCAACTTTTTTAATATCTATTATAGTGACAAATATTGCACCATTTGAAAGAATTCATTTCCTGCGTTTTTTAATAATTAAAAATGCAATTGAATTTCTGTGTCTCACTGTACCCACTCTTCCCCTACTGAATAGAAATGTGCGTCATTTCAATAAACTATGATGTAATACTAAAAACTGTGACAATTTGCTAAACTTGCTAAGTTTAGCAAATTTAGTTTTAAAATTAATGTTTAGACTTGTGCATACACTATTATCATCATGTTGTTAACATGATTTAGAAGTGTTTTCTACAAGTTTTTGAAAATATTTAATAAAAATAAATGTTATTAGTTAGGGTTACCCGCTAGTAATTGACCATTTAGTGGAAATTTCTTCAAGTTCTATTAATTTTCCCTTTAATGATCACAGGAGAAAATTTGAAAAATGTTCCACATATCAATAAAAATTAATTTAACTCCCCCTCCCCCCACAGCATTTTAAATGTTCCTTCGACAAGTAATGCTTTGCACGTGGAGTTTTGCGATTGGTCCGCCTACTATTTCTCACTCTTTACCTTTCAGAGTCTCCCGTACATACCACTACTTGTGGTTTTCCCAGGCTGAATGGAGCCCAGCTCTGGAAGACAGCTCTTTCTTTTTGTCCAGACCAGAACCAGCACGATCTCTGGTCCAGAACCTCTAGGGGTATTGATTCATTTGTGAACACGACATATTTAACGTGCTCCAGTCACCATTCACGAACATAGATTTTCTTTAACCGGCTGGCATCGAACCCTGAACCCTTTGGTTACGAGTCCGACGTCTTACCGATCAGGCTACCGTGGATGATATTCAAGTTCAAAATTGTAGGCGACCGTGCTGAAACTGAGAAGAGAGTATATCGCCTTTCCAGAATAGCGCGGGTTATGGAAACTATTGAACCAAAAAAAAAAAATAGTTACATTCATTCCTTTCATTGCCATTGAAAAAAGGATAATGCTTCACTTTGATACGTAAAAGCACTAAAGCTCCAACATCTCCAGGGGAAAAAACAGCCAAAGATATTCAAATATGGCCCCCTAAACTCTAGGAGTGTAAAGTGATGCAGGTTACAAAACGCAAGTTTCATATCTCGGTGAACATATATATATATATATATATATATATATATATATATATATATATATATATATATATATATATATATATATATATAGATATATATATAGATATATATATATATAATATATATATATATATATATATATATATATATATATATATATATATATATATATATATATATTGTAGACGATGGATGATGTGGCATAACGGATTAGTTAAGGTCAGCAAAATTATATTCTACTGTAAGATAAACACCAGTAGTGGCCAGGGCTTCAGTAGTGGCCATTTCAAGGTTTATGCTTGAAAAAATAGGATTCCAGGTCTCCCAATGGATTCAAAAGTGCATCAAATGTAGTCAAGAGGTAATATACCTCCGGCACGTTTGAATCCATGGGGAAACCTTGAATCCTGTTTTTTTCAAATACACACCTTGAAGTGGATACTACTGAAGCACTATAAGTCACTGGCCACTACTAGTGTGTATACCTTAATGCTGTAAAGATCCCCCACAACCCAAAAAAGGCTTATATCATTCTTCTTTATTGATCTTGACCTGCATTATTTTTGAAGCGAAAAATGTCGAGACAAAATCTTTCTGAAATGTCTGAAAATTTTCGTCGTTTTAAGGAATTTTTCTGATAAATAAATATTTCAAAATGTCTTAAAACAACGTCATCTTCCTAACTCTTTCAATCAAAATTCTTAAAGATCGATTTACGCTGTGCTGCAAGTTTAGCGAAAGAAAAATTCAAATCTTCAGTTTGGACAAAAACATAATGGCATTAGGTTCCTTCTTTTAAAAACCTTTTCTTCTGATTGATCGCTTACGGTTTTTTCTTTGACATATCCTGATTGTTAAAAGGAAAACGTATCTTAAAAAACGATGCACACTTTGCCATACGGAAAGAAATTAAATGAAATATATTTTAACATTTCTTTTGTACGATATTAAAAGTAATAGCCAAGATTGTTCAAAAATATCAATTTTTAATGTATCAAAGGTGACTTCCTTTTAATCTATTGTCGTCACTCTTTTAATGCTCTACCGATTTCTTAAAAGTAAAGTTTTTTTTCCCAATCGTTTTATGAAAAAAAAAAGAAGCAGGCTTTTTAACACTCAACTTAAGGCTTGCAAACTGATGCATTTTTCCACTTGGTCAAAAGGAACTGTAGAAAGTGTATCAACTATATAAAAGATCTCCTTTGCTATGTTTATCATGTTTAACGTGGCAGACGCAAATACTTTTCATTCAATCTTTTTTATAAGAAGTGTACATAGGATAACGCTTTTGCCCTAAGTTTTTGAAAAAAAAAATCTCTCATCCTCAAAAAACAGAAATTTTGATATTTTGAAAAAAAAAAAAAAAAAAAACTCCTGCTGAAGTATGTATACATATATTTTCCATCTTGAAGTAATCGATTGCCTGGAAGTCAGTTGCACTTTAAATTTGTACATGTAAGAAAAATGATGTGAAACAGTTAAACAAATGCATAGAAGACGATGGCGAACTGCGCAGGGAAAAATTAGTTTTGCACAAAATGTGTAACTTTGTACTAAATACGCTTTTTGCATCAAAAAATAAGTGCATTCACATTCACGACACTTTCCGCATATTACTACAGTAGCAAATCTCTGGTATCTGGTTTTCACTAAGTACTTATGTATGTTGTTCTATAATTTATAACACTAATAACTAATCAGTCAGGAATTGCTAATCGTGTTCACTCTCCTGAGATTGGGTTTTACTTATTTATTTTTTCTGCTAAGTTGTCTTGATTCTGTAAAGTTTAACCCTTAAAAAAACCAATTAAAAGAATTAATGTTATATTTTAATGAATTATCGTAAAAATAATATTATTAACAAAACAAAAGTCTTTATTTTTTTCTGTGCTCTCCATAGCTGCAAAAAAAAAAAAAATAAATAAATAAATAAATAAAAATGCTTATCGAACTTATAACATTATAAAGCATCGCATCCTGATAACACAAGTGGCACAACTCAAAAATGTTAAAAAGTATGATAATTACTAATTTAAAATCTAAACCAAATGCTCTTTCTTGTGACAAAATTCGCAAAATGGCAGTTTATATAACTGGTTCGTGGTTGCGCATAAACGATATAATCAATAGTGAGACATCATGAAAATTTCAGTTTGCAAGAAAACGTATGCAGTACTAATTTAGACTGCAAATACCTATTAGTAATAATAACACAATAAATGTTGTGCACTTATTGCAGCATTTGAGAATAAATCAGTCAACAGTATGACGATCAAGAAGCTTGAATTTCTCCAATGCTGTTTTTTTTTTCGTGAGTTTCGTCATTTCTATTGCCGTAGCGCGATATGTCAACTCTTTTTGCTATTTGAGCAATTTTAACGTTGTTAGTTGTATTCAGCGACGCACGTCCTAATGGAAAGAAGAAGTATTTTTCTCTTAAAATAAAATATTAATAAATGTGAAGTAATTCTAGCGAAGCATTTATAGTGGGTTTAACTATGGATCAGAATAATGATATGCATTTTTCGTAGCATAAAAAAATTATTTGTACATAAGGTGAAATTAATTAATTTATTGCCTGCATGAAACATTTGAAAATGCAATGAAATAAGTAATTGATACAAGGATGGATTTGGTGGGTTGAACCATAGCACGGGAATTAGTAAGTGGAGATAGCAAGTCCAATCATTGGCTAAGCAAGAGCTCTGGCAGAGACCTCAAGTCACTTGACTCAACAACGATGTTTATGAATAGTTGACACGTTTTGCATGAACATAGCGAAGGAAACTTGAGTTCTTCGGATGTTTTTCTTTAAAATTTATCACGCGACTTGGGGACCTTTCCTTCACAAATGAAAGTCTTCACTTATTCCATTTTATCTCTTCTCAATGGTTGAAACATGGTAATAAAAATTCTTGCTAATTCAATGTTTTTGGCAAAAAGACGTTATTAGTGTTTGACTATTTTCTTACTTATATATGTCACACAACGTTATTTTTTTTTGATAATATACTAAATGCGACTATTAAGAAACTAAAAAGAGAACCTTTCCTTATTTAAGAATCTTTCCTTTTTTTTACTAAAAAAGGAAACAACGAATAATTAATTGCACAAGAATTGCAGACTACTGCATACTCGTGTTTCGGGGCTACAAGGAACACCTTTTTCAATGCAAAATAAGTGAGCTTATGGATGAAAAGATATCCAACAAAAGCTTTTGTCGGATCTCTTTACAGAAGTAACTTCACTTACTTTGTATTGAAAAAGGGCTTCTTGTAATTCTGAAACATGTGTATGCAGTAATCTGCAATTTCTGTACAATTATGCATCGTTATTTCTTTTTTTTACTTTTCAAGCATAAAAGAATGTATTCAGTCTTAAGAAACATTTCGTGCCAAAGAGACAAAAATATGCCTATTTTTCATATCCCAAGAGGTGCTTCTTAGAATGTGTGTCATTTCTACAGACTCTTTAATCTAATCATGAACGGTCAGGGTATTTACTTAGGTACTTAACTTTCTCAATTGTTTTGATGAGTTTCCGGAATCGGAAAACGAGAGCAAAAAGGAAACGTACCACCAATTTCCAGACTTCACGAAGTTGGTTAACGCAAGATCTGAGTAAGCGATTAAGAAAGAAACACAATAACATCGATTGCAACCTTAATGAAGGCCCTGAAAAGATTGGCGTAAATGAGTTGTTGACTAAATAATTAAGGTTTTGTTTCGTACTTATTTATATGGTTTTATATTTACGGCTTAATTGTGAAAGACATAATTTATAAAATGTATTGTTATTGTCTGTTTAAGTAAGCATTAAATGTAAGTGATCATAACGATTTGGTTTAACAAAATTTTAATTCCTGCTATAAGATTTTGTTAGGAAACCTCACTATTCTTCCCAAAGATATATTCTGCATAGAAGTATAAATAAAAATTCGAAAACAGTATTTTTTGCTTGATTATTTTATTTATTTCTAATACCTAAGTTCAACCTATCAGCTTTTTCTTTTTTCAGCCCATAGGGGAGGGTGGCCCAAAGTAGTTTGGTCGCCCAAAGCGGGTAGGCATTCGTACGCTGCTGCATGGTGTGCAAGCGGAAATTCCTAAGTATGTCATGTTTACCCGAATGCCCCCGAGTTTCAATTAGTCCTAGCGAAGCAGCGGTATTGCGCAACCAGGCTAAAATTTAAAAAATGATGGATTAAAAAAAAAAAAAAAGATGATTAACCGAATTTCAGTTTTTTTTTTTTTTTAATTGTCAGTAATATTACATTTTTGTGACACCATATATCTATAAACTACCTTTTTTTTTAAATTTAAGATTGTAATTATTGAAAAAAAAATGTTCTTTCGGAAAAAGCGGGAATTACTTCAATCACTTTTTTCCTTGTGTTTTATAAACAAATGTTCTGAGTGAGATTCTCATTTTAAATTGGATAAGTATAACTTTATCTTATTAAATATAATGGCTGTTAGCAAGTAAATTGATTTAACCATTTATAACTTCATATTTGACTGACAAATGAATCAAATCGTTATTAGTTATACTTGCCCGCTTTACGTGAACGGCTTACCCGCTTTAGCCCCCTGGTATAGCAAAGCGGTTTTTTTTTCAAGTGTTTGTTATGTATGATAATAAATTAATATTGGGATATTGGGGGTGTATTCCGCAAGAATCTTTTTTTTTTTTTTTTTTTTGAAGTTCACTATCCTTTCTAAGAAATAAAAACAAAATCGTTGCGATAAAAACCAAAAACTACAATTTTCGAACGTTCTTTGTTCACTTACACTCTTTGGGCCACCCGCCCTTGGTTGTCAAGTCATACATTCTAAGGACTTTGAATTTCCCTGCTTTACCAGAATATAAGTTTTGTCTCAGAAAGCTTTGAACATATTTTAATGGTGAATAACACAGCAAATTTTCGGATAATAACACAAATTCTGTGTACATAACTAAGATTATGTACGCATTTTATAAGAGGAAAATCATTGTTTTTATGAAATATTTTCGAGAAAATAGTCGCACTTTTCATTAATTGTGAAAGTCAGTTTTTGCACAGTTAACTTGAAAATTTTTCACTCCCTTGTAACCATAATTTCTTGAAAGTAGCGAAATTTTCACAACTTTTCCATTTTTACTGTGTCTGTTTGGCAAGAACCTAACAGCGTTTAATTGACTTTTTGGAGTAAACCAATCTCTTGCCCAGTTTTCATTTTAAGTAGTGTAAAGTAACTAAATTGGACCAGAAACGTATAGAGTATTGTGCTTTTCTAGAAAGGGTGCTTTCGAAGTGTTTTCTACAGGTTGCTATATGTTTTCTACAGGTGCGTGTACGCACTCATTAATATACCGTGGAATTTATTGTGCCTTACGGAAGTAAGGTAAGCTTCTACCGCTACATTGACTAATTCCTGGCCAGACAAGAACTGTACGGTCAAATTTTTCAATAGAAATGCTTTTATTAGTTTATGGAAGGTCATTCTTACTCACAGTACTAAAAGTACTGTAGAGTATTTTACTACTCACAGTACTGTAAAGCAATTGTGGAAAAATCCTTTTTTCTATCACATTGTAAGCTTAATATTCAATAAATTAAATAAATACTGCACCGAATAATAGCAGGTTTCAATTGAAAACGTTAATAACAAGAAATGTATCATTTTATAATAAGAAAAGTAAAATTTTGACGAAATATTACAAAATAAGTATCAGTTTTTAAAAATCATTTGCTTCAATTTCTTTGCTCTTATAAGATAACGTTTTCTTGACTGGAACGGACTACATGGGGTACTACATGGTTAAAATATTACCAGATAAGAGGCAAAAAAAAAGCAGAGTAAATATTTTACTATTTTACTTTGCCCAGCTAATTCTAATTATCTTTGCTCCACATATCCCTACTCTGGGCAAAAGGATATGAACGGCGTCAAGCAAACACTGCACGAAAAGGTTGGGAAGTACCACATCAGGGGCGTAGCTAAGGGGGGGGGTTTTGGGGACAAACCCCCCCCCCCCCCCCCCCCCCCCCGAAACGTTAGTCTCAAAAAAAAAGAGAAAAAGAAGAGGGAAGAGAAAGAAAGAAAAAGAAAAAAAAAATCAAAACGACTTTTTTCTGAGTAACAAAGGTCAAAAATTCACTTCGCTCCCCCTTCCCCCATGCCATTGAAAATCTGCTCCATGTGTGACCCTCAAGCATAAAGACGCCTCCCTCTGCTGCGACAATTTTTTGATAATCGAATGAAATTTGACTTTTCGCTTTAGAAATGAGATTGATTTGTTAAATCCACGTATATGCAGCCTTTCTTTGTCATAGATTCTGCGAATTGTTAAATACGTTTAATTTTATGAGCCGCGCAATGGGAATATTGCATACAGTCGAATCTGTATATTTCGAATTTCACATTAAAGAAAAAAAATCGAGATAAAGAGTTTTGAAATACGGGGGCTTAAGAAACTTTTTATAGAAATTTGAAATATGAAAAATGATGGTGAAAATTTGAAATCGATACTAAAGACAATATGGGCTCTTGATTAAAATTCCTCTTTATTAGTTTTGTTAGGTATTTATTCTATTATTACATTATTGAGTGCTTTATTGCGAGTTTAAGGAATCATTTTGACAGTAAAAGAAACTTTAAGCATATCTTTTTGAAGAAAAAATCTTTTATTGCTTTTTGGTCCCTGATTTTTTTTTTTTTTTTTTTGATTCATTATTTATCCTCGAGGTTAGCAATTGCAGCAAATCTAACTTGGCCAGTATTCTACGATTTTCCTTTTTTCATCACTTGAAAAAAACTTATACTTTCTTTCCACTCCTATCATTTCGGTTTTCTAAGGAATCACAATTTTAAGAAAGAGAGCAACCAAAGAACAGTACTAATCCAGATAACAGCGAAATGGCTTTTAACTTGAAGGACCTTTAACCATGAACTTAAATGTTCATCTTACATATGTCAAACCTGTGAATTTCACCCCTTTACTCTTCTTCCAAGAAAGTGCGCGAAACGACAGTCCTTTGGTTAATCTTCCTGGAACTTTTTTAAACTGCCTCCTCAGCTCTTGAAGACAATTCCTCGGTTTCTGAGTTGAAGAAAATGTTTTTGTTTGCTGCTTCAAAGATCATTGGGCTTCGAATCCAAAAATGATAGCATAACCGGAATTCGAGACGATAGAGGTTTTTGTTGGTCTGGTCTCGTGTGTGTCATAGGTCATAGTCAAAACGACCTTTGCTAACCAGCAGAGTATCCATTGCAATCACATTGATTTTTCTGCCAGTATTTATGCGTTTTTTTTTTGGAAACGTACAGTCTGTTTAAAATACTACATTCTAAGTGAAAGTTGTTGCATAATGAAGCGAGAAAAACCGATAACAAGCTTTTTTGAATCCAAAGAAAAAAATTAAAATGACGAAAAGGATTGCTCTAAAAAGAGAAAGTTAACGTCGTGTGAAGAAAACGAAGTACAGTCTGTAAAGCAGCATTAGTCCCATCGGACCTTTCTGAAGGTAATTTTATTTTAATTCGAAAGAAAAACTGCATAGCATTACATGAATAAAATGTTTAAAAACGAAATGAATCTAGATTATTTCTATTAGCTTGGTTCGGATTAAAAAGTAGAAAATAAAAAACACTTCTGTTTGTAATACCCGAAAATTGCTGTTGCACTCTCAAATAGATATTTATGTAAATTCTAAAGCAGCTAATAAAATTAAAAATAAAGACTTGAAAGGAGAACTGATGGTATGATGTTGAGCAAATAACTTTCTACCGCCAATATTTCTTCCCTAACTTTTTATTCAAAATTTATTAACTGCTTTAGAATTAGCATAAATGTAAATACATAAAAAGCAACATATAAATATAACGATATGAAAAGCAATTTAATTTTCTGCATGAAAATTCAAGAAGTCTTTTTTTATTTTGTTTCATACTTTTAGTGCAAACCAAGTTAATAAAAATAGTCTTTATAGTCTGACCATCGATGAGATTGAAAGTCAAACATCCAGTTTATAGGCGGAAATGGAAGTATCTATTAGCTTTCAGGGATGCCAGCTTTTGCAGATGTGTGTTAGCCTCTAAATTAAGCAGTCACACTGAAATGAACGGAACACGCTCATCAGATATTTGATTTCCCCCTGATTTGGATAGACTGGTTTTGACAAGACGTTGCTAGAAAATTTCACTTTAAATTAAATGGAGGGAAAAGAAAAAAAAGTTGAATTTTCCACAACATTAAAAAAATAAAAAATTCTTTGCTTTTGTTTTGTTTGACACAAGAATCGGAATTGGGGCACCCTATTCCAAAGTATGTAAGATTCACCTCCCTCTTATTTTTTTAATACTAAAAAAATGTACATATATATACATATATATATATATATACATACATATATATACATATATACACACACACATATATATATATATACATATATATACATATACACACACACACACACACACACATATATATATATATATATATATATATATATATATATATATATATATATATATATATATATATATATATAAAAGAAGAAACCCCCCCCCCCCGAAAGTCGGGTCTAGCTACGCCTCTGTACTACATGATAAGAAGCATTGCTGATCAATGTAAGCTAAATATTGCTGTACTACACGAAAAAATTTATAATTGTGAAAAGCATGACGCATTAAAATTATTGCGTTTCAAAATGGCAGATTTTTGGACGCAGGCCTTAACTCATCTTTAATTTTGCCTTTTACTTATTATTTTTGCTTACTTATTACTTTTATTTTATTTATTTATTTACTTTTATTTATATATATGTATAAATTATGCTCTTTTAAAATTTTCTAAGTACTAAGGTAAACGCACTAGGTATTTGCCACAGTTAAGCATATTTTGTGTCTTTTTTAAACTGGGGGTCTACAATATTAATTCCAATTTTCAACCTCAATTAGCGTATTATAGCGCAACTATTCCTTAATCTTCCCGCTTTCTAAAAATTCCAAAATTTCAATTTTTCAATTTTTTATCCATTTTTTCCCAAATTTCAAATTTTCAAATTTGATCCATTAGTGGCCACTCCAAAATCTGAAATTTTCAGAAGTGGCCACATGCATGAGTCAGTAGAGGCCATCTGACATCCGTTCCCAAGAATTTACATTACTTACTTTAAATTCAAATAACTGATGAATAAAATGGATTCAATATGATAGTTACATTTAGTACCAATATATTAATCACATTTTTATTGTACATTTCTTTCTTTAAAGTACATAAGTACTTAGGATAAAATAAAAAGTTTTAGTAGAAAATTTGTATTTGTATTTTTTGTACGCTAATGTAAAAAATAAAGTAAAGGACAATATATGTACTTATATAAGTATTATATACATACAAACTTTGGTAAGTATAAACTGAATAATCACTATCACTTCAAAATCACTCATAATAAAATAGTAAGGTAAGCACACCATTCAATGTAATTCTAGGACATTTTGTTTCCTACAACTTACCAAGGCACATCAATGGATATAGGAAATTGGTAACATAAATTTTCAATACTACGAAAGGCAAGGTGTCCGCGCACCAGGAAAGTCATGGAAAGTCATGGATTTTGGCTATGATCGAAAATGGTCATGGAAAGTCATGATTTTCAGCAAAAAATGCTCAAACATCAAAGAAATTGACAATTGGTCATGGATTTTGAGTTCAAAAACATGCATATTTATCGAATTCTACAGATTAGATTAAACATAAACATCTTGCCCATTTTTCCCGCTATTACGCGTCAATCCCAATTTTTCACACATTTCGAAATCCGATTGCATCCGCTTCTTTAATACTCTCTCGTTTTTCATTTCTATGTGATTTTACCATTTGTGCAGTTATAATTATGTATTTAGCATTATTTCCAACCCTTCTTATACGAGTATGTCCAATTGTGTAGTTGAGGACTTTTAGACCTCTAATTTTGCCGATCTCATTTAATGCGAAAATTTTAAGTCATCTGTGTTGAGTCAAGAGGCTCCTAAAAATTATCATGAATTCTCAGCTATGTCTTAAGTTAATGAAGATTTTAGAAAATAAAATTGGTCTGAAGAATTAATAACGAACGTTTTGGACATTGATAAAATACAGAAATCAGGGAATTTTCAAAGGTAACATTTAAAGTCGATAAATGTTACATCTTTCACAAATTTGGAAAGTTTACAATATTTGTAATCTATCCTAAAACTTTCGCGGTAAATATCTGGAATATCTAGTAAATTAATTTTTAAGTACTTTAATTTAATATATATATATATATATATATATATATATATATATATATATATATATATATATATATATTGATTATTTATGTTATTCATTGTAAACATGATTTAAGTAACTACTAAATTGGTGCTAGTCACAGATATTTTAGAAAACTACTGGTAGTACAAGGCTCGTATTTTGTTTTTCGGTAAACTGATAATTTCCTCTTTCCCCAAAATTTGAACTTAGGGTGCCCCTGACAATTGGCAGTCATAAATAAATATGAATCAGTATATTATTAATTGTAAAACACATACTTACTGACATTATTTAAAGACTTAAAGAGAAAAATTGCTTCATAAACAAGTTTTATAACTGAAAATTTTACATATCATGGCTTTTACTAATTTTACTGTGTGTGACTTACTTCTAATAAGTTTTTACCTTTAAATTTCTGTATTTTCAAGAAATGATTGTTTGAATCCAAGATACTGAAAGTTATCTGCTTTGATCAGAAAAAGGATTACCTCAACTCAAGTATTATATATATATGCCCGCTCCCCTATTTTTTTTTTTTTTACCTGCTCAGCAGGCAGGTTGTAATTGGTTCTAGTTGAATTTTCCTCCTCTATGTATACTAGCACACCTAATTCATGTTTTTTTCTTTTTTTTGCTTTTCCTTTTCTTTACAACAAGCTATTTAATAATTTTTTTCCTGCGTGATATGCGCCCTTAAGCCAGGGCTGGTCTGATAGATAATCCAGGCCTGTCCATATACAAGCGATAAACGCACTAGCAGTCGCCGCAGTGAAGCATATTTTGTGGGTTTTTTAAATTGTGGGCCTACAATATTAATTACCACATTTGAAACTCAATGAGCATCTTATAGCCCTACTCTTCCTTAATCGTCCCTTTTTTTTTTGAAAATGCCAGAACGTCGATTTGTCCAATTGTTTTCCCAAACCTGAAATCTGATCCATCAGTAGCCATTGCGCATGAGTCAATAGTGGCCATATTATTGTTTAGAATTGGCCACCGGGTGGCCACTACTAGATCACAGAATAATAATATTATACCAGTAATGAGGCAGGTTATTATGTAACGAGATTACAATCTATTAAAAGGAATATCGAGCTGATTTATGAAAAACCTTCCTGATTCAGTAGCGGCCACTTGGTGGTACTAGTTGGTACTAGTAGCGGCCAGATGAGCTATCAGCCAAGAAAGCAACTATTTCGAGTTGAAAACGTTCCAAACATGATCTTTCACATTTCATAACACGGTTACAGCTCTAAAAATAGTATTTTTGAGCAGTGTTCTATTCATAATACAACACAATGTTTATACACCTCGTTATGCTGAAAAAACATGGGCAATCCAGACGACCATACTGAATCGTTGATAACAATTTTTCATGATGCTCTACCTACCCCTCCTTGAACTGCTCATTACAATATAGCCTGAGATCTACCTCCTGCAAGTTTGAATCCATTGGGAGACCTAGAATCCTTATTTTTTAAATATAAACCTTAAAGTAGCTACTACTGATGCGTTTGCTTTATACTTGAATGCGTCGTTAAGCCGAGATCCCAGTATGTAGGTCACGAACGGTTTTTGGAGTTATTCTTACAAATACAAAGACAAAAACAGCGAACCTAATATTTTCAAATGCGATTTTCTCAGAAATATATTTTAAGCCTCTAAAAGTGTATTTCACACTTCCTTGGAAGTCGGAAATAAGACTCAAAAGTTTATGCAAGCGTATTTTCGTGAGTTCAGCTTTCAACTAAAAACAAACGTCACGTGAAAAATTGAGAAAAGAATGAACTTTTTAAATGGTTACATTTGATATTTGGGTGTTTTTAAAGTACTTTATTGGAAACATTCTAAACGTTAAAACTCATAATCATACAACTATCTTCTTTTCCTTCCATCTTCCATTCATGTTTAGAAAGTCAATTTCTTTTATAAAGGAAATTGATGACTGTAACCGTCTTCGTTATTTTCGCATATTTCATTCATGCAAACTGAAATTACACTGTAAAAAAAATCTGGCAGAAACCAGGAAAGTTTCCCGCTAAAAATTAGTAACCATCCTGAAATTAACCTAGAATCCTTCTGATGAATTTAGAATCCTTCCCAATCAAAGCCAGTCTTGTTTCTAGACTAACTCATTAACCTTCAATAAAAACTTATATATGTATACTGTAGTAACGTGATACCTTCCTGATTTACCAGGAAAGCATCTACAGCAAATAAGGCCGAAGATCAAACGGAATCGCAAGCAACTTTCAAAGCTACAATATTGAAGTTTAGCCAATCCGGAGGGGCTGTAGTTACGCAGAAAGAGAAACAGCTAATAAAGAAGCATACAATATTTTTACAATGGTAGCTAAAACCGTTTTTCACCACAGTGTAAAATCGACGTTCATCGAACTTGCTGCAATTCAGGAGACCTTTTTGCAAAAAAAAAAAAAAAAAAAAACAACGTTTTTTACCGGAAGCTGGTGCAAACCCTTGAAATTCTGAAACGTTACCCGGAAGCAATGAGTGACGTTTCAGATTTTTTTTTTCCGCTTACTTTTCGATAAAATGTCAGGGAGCATTTTCATTCCTCGGAAACAATCTAGCACTGTCTCTGCCAAGTATCATTCGTATTTTTTTTTTTTTAATGTCATGGGCCCCTCATTGCTTCAGAAATAAAATTAAATTTATAGTTATAGGTATAGACACGACCTTAAACTTTGATCTCTATTTAAAAACAAACAATTTAAATTAAAAAAAAGAAACTTCACTTTTTTTAGTCATAGTACTACTAAATTTTCTGGAATGCTTCGGAAATGCAAAGCATCAATGATCACAAGTAGGTCATGAAAAAAAGGGGGCTCTTACGTGTGATGAGTCCATTCATTCTTTTAAGCCGTGATAATGTTGAATGCGTAGCGTAGCTAAAAGAGATATGAAAATGAAGAATAAAATGCAGCAGTTCGCTCATGCTATAGTCATTGAAAGCACTAAGTTAAGGAGTAGGCCATGATACAAACAATAAACAAAGCAAGCAGTATTCGAAAAGATAACAGGGTAAAGCAGCCATATTTCGTCCCCCCTAAGATTTTTTGGCCCTGATTAGCATATGTTACGATCAATTCATATATATATATATATATATATATATATATATATATATATATATATATATATAAAATTAAAATATAGCTCTTTAGATCACCGAACCCTTTCTAAAGTTTAAAGAAATTCAATTGGATTTTTTTTATAAGTTAGCGTTATAACCTGCGAAATTATGAGGGTTATAATTTGCTATATTTCGCGCATGTGCAGCAAAAATTGCTTTAATATTGTTACATTTAATCTAATTTTTCAATATTTTCAATTCAAATTTTAGTATAATGACTCTATTGTGTGCTGTTTATTAAAATTTGACGGATGTGTAACGCGTGTTTGAAACGTCAATTCTTTTCTTCATGAAATTTGCTCTTTTGTTAAAGAGCTCTTACAGAGTTTCGAAGCTAAACGAAATTTACTTTGTAAATAAAAGACTCGAATCTATAAAATGGGCGTTATTTATTAAGATACACTTCTTTTGTTATCGATAAAGAATTTACTAACTCACTGGAAGTTGCAAGCGAACCCGTTTTTTAGAAATCTTTTCTACTCTAAACAAGGGTTTATGGTGTCTTAAATATGGAGTTTTGCCTACTGAGGCATTTTCACTAAATTTCTGCTGAGAAATTTATACCGTTCACTTCAAATAAGCAGAGAGGGTAGTTTTCTCTTTTTAACTAAGAGAAAATTATTGAAACTTTTACATATTTTACTTGTATCGTGGAACTATTGTTGGTTTGGAGCACTTTGAGTTTTAACATAATCATAATATAAATGGAATTTAAAGTTTTATTAAAAACCAATTTTTGATGAAAAAGTGAAGAATCATTCATTTTAATGCGTCTAATTATTAAGTTCAAACGATCGAACGCGCTATAATTTCCCCTCGTAGCACCTTTTGGTACATTTTTGTTTTTTAATTTCAAAAATCGAAATCTAGTTTTTACGTCGCATTTCATCTATTCACATACCAATCCCTCTCGTACCCACCTTTGATAAAGTTGTATTGGAAATATATGTGATTATATTCCATGTGTAGACTATTTTTTCGATAGCTCATTTACGTGTAAATTTCCTTTTATGTTTTCAATGGGCTTCCAATCTGTTATTGTAGATACCTTTTTAAACATATTGAATAATAAACATTACTTTTTTTAGTGACATATTATATTTTGTTATTTTCGATACAAATAATTTTGATACAAATTATTAAATATTTTTGGGGTGAGAGCGGTAAAACTTTTCTCGTACAACCTGGTAAAGCACAGAAAAAAAAATTACCTGAAGTGAAGAATAGTGAGCCGGTTATTCCTCTCTGTCAGTACACTGTTAAAACTGCGAGTTGCATATTGCATTCATGCGAGTAAAATGTTGTAGTATCAGTGGCACTTTCTTAAAGGTGCAATTGAGATGCCACGTGGTGCCACTGGGAACCAAATGATACCTGTAAGGGTCAAAAAGGAGTGCCGTAAGGAATCAATAGGCAATCTTACGAAAGTGCCACTGGAACTACAACACTTTACCCAAAAGGTGTTATATGCAATCACTTTTTTTAAGTCGTGTATTGATCTTTCGCGATGTGTAAAATGGAATATAGTGAAATCGATGAAAAATATCACTTAATTTGCCATGTTCGGTCTCTATTTTATTCTGTGCCTCACATAAGTATAACACATCTTTCACTCATAAAACGTTCAAAGTTTTGCCTGGCAAATATATTTACGGAAAATAACAAAATATAACCGTCAAGAGAACTTTACTTTTTATCCAGAACACTTGCATGATTAATAAAAAATTAAAGACGCTTCACTCCATGCAAGCAGAAGATAGTGTGAAAAACTCTAAAGATGTTTCGACGTACTGAATACAATTCCAAACATTTTAAATGCTTCGTCATCAAGGGAGGGTGAGGGGAAGAGGGTTATCTTCTGAAACATGAAATACCTCTTAAAAGTGTTTTAATTACTTATTTCATAAATTGAGCAAGAAAAGAAATTTAGACCCTTTTTGGTAATGTTCATTAAAATTTAAAGGCCAAGGCCTTTTGTTTATATCCCTCAGCTGTTGAGACATAACAATGTATGGGAGCAAGTTAAAAATTAATAAAATGTCAGAAAAAACATCTTAAGCATATTCTAAAATCATTTTGTTTTTTTGAAAAAAATTATTTGAGACAGAAAAATAAATAAATGCCATTCCTGGATTAAGCACTAAAATTGTATTACAACCATCTTAACATGCCTGAGAAATATAAACATCGCAGATTATTGTTTTAAATGAAATGAAATGAATAGTACGAAGCTGAGAACATCTATCACCTATCACATAAATCTCTAATCAATTCATACATTACCTTAAAACCATCCGGGAAGCTCACTATTAATCAGTGCAAACTCGAAGTTAGAATAATGTGTGAGTTATTGCAGAGGATTATAGAATATAATTTTAGAGTACTCAGTGTGTGAATCTCAACGTCAGTGAGCATTAAATTTCCTCTCAGTTGAAGTCGGTATCTAATTATAGTTGCTCAGTTTGAAATGGTTTCAGTATGTTCAAGTAAGATGGATAAATGGTATTTGGTCGATAAGCCGATGCATTTCGGAGAAAAATGAAACGATTATTTCGCTATAGAAAAGCATTAAATCTCTCTCAGATAAATAACCTACTCTGATATTTCATATCCAATTACGACGCGTCTAGCATTGTAAAATATGAATGATTCTGATGATGAGATTTTTATTTGGGATTTCAGTTTTTAGTCTGGGAATTATTTATCCAATGTTTACAGTTCTGTTTTCGATATAAAAAAGATAATTATATGATAAACTAGATAATTATATTAGTTTGGTTTTAATGTATAAAATCTGATCTAATGGTTAATGTTCTTGATGTTAGTAAAGAGGTGAGACATGAAAAAAAAAATGCATTGTAGAAGGTATTTCATTGTCATGTATGTTTCATTTTAGGTTTATTGAATCATGTAGTATTCTTCCATGCTAAGTGCAAAAGATGTGTTTGCAGCTAAGTTCAAAATGATAAATTCCCCCTTAAAGTTTTGCACCTCCATATATTTGATTGAGATCAAACTGTTTGAAAAATATTTCTTTCAATATTTCCCTTTCATGAATACGTACAATAAAACATTACACGTAGGTGAAACATGTGACAAAGAACCACCTGGTGACCGTAACTCAATTTCGATAAAATGTGCAGATACTTTTTTTTTTGCTTAGCAAGGAAGTATTAGTGTTGTTAATTTTGTAAAGAACTGTTTCACTGTTTTACGGCCTACAAACTAAAAGCATGTTGTTGAAAATTGCCGTACGACCTCCGACAAAAAAAAGTGAGAAATGACTGTGAATTTTTCGAATGGAGTTTTTTGATCAGCTGAAAGCTTTTTGTTCAGAACTTAGGTTAAAAGAGGTGAAAGTGCAAAGAAGAAGGGCTGAGAGAGGTTGGGATATAAAAAGTCAATCTATTTAAAATCGAAGACTTACTAACAATAACTTATATACATTTTAAAAGTCCATTTTAGAATATTCCAACTTAATATTATCCTCCTAGTTTTCTTAAAATATACCATATCAGTAGCTAATGTAATGTCTTGTAAATAGCACTAACTAATGAAAGTTTAGGCTGTGTTCCGTAAGCAGTAAAAAATAGTTACTTAAAACACACCGTGGATGTTGCTTAAAATGTAACCATGTTCTGTTGTTTATTTGATACATGAAGTTCATAAATAGATCAGTGTTGCTAACCCGAGTCATTAGTAAATTGGTGTCATTCTGATATAAGTTCGTTTAAAAGGAACAGGAGTGTGCAATGAAATTAGCAGATATTACAAATTGCTTACAAATAAAGAATATTTGTGAAACTAGGCTCTTAGAGTGTGCAAGTGATTCTCGTTTGGAACATCTGATATTTGCCTTATTAATTGCACAAATATTAAGATCTTAGACTTGACTAAACTAAAGATTCATATCAAAAGACTTGTTAACGAAACTTGTTTATTTTAAGCAAGTTGCAATGCCACGTGAAAATATAGATTTGGTTTTAAGCAAGAAAAAAAGAAGACGAGAGCACATTAAAACGTTTGGCATTTTAACTAAAATATTTAAAAAAAAATACAAAAGAATAAAAATGAAGTAAATACATTTTTTATTTTGTAATAAAACCGTAAGAAGAAATTACGTTACGTAGGAAACATTCCGTTTGACCGGAACCAAGTGTCCTAGCAAGAACAAGTTGTTCGTGATTTTTAAGTTAATATCTGTAAGTAGTGGACACAAAGTTCAAAAAAACATTTTAAAGCGTGTAGTTTCTATAAAAGTGGCAATAACTAAAGTTATTCAAAATGCATTTAATCTCCGCATAATACGGATATTTCATGCTTAAAAACTGTAGCTGTAGGGGAGAGCGGGGCTAGAAGTGCCGTTTTTCAAGTAAGCTCAAAATTTGTTATGAAAACGTAGTTCTAGAACTATTATTCTGAGATTAAAATATAGTACTATATGCTCCTTTGGTGTAACAACTGTTTTTTGTGCAGTATTTCACAAGACTTTTTTTATAATTAATTTTGTCGTACCAAAAGTCGAGAAGGAACAACTTGCCCCTTCTTGGGGCTAGATATTCCGCGGGTGGAGCAAGTTGTTCCGATATTAACACGACGATGTTTAACGATGATGATTTCAAGATGAACATCGTTTCGAGACAAGTAATTTGTTAAAGGTATTATTTGTGATAAAAATTAATAAATTTGGATTAAACAGAAGTGTTTATTTAAAGGAAAATGCGCAATACTGTCCGAATAATCAAATGTTTTCTTTTTTAAACTTAAAACAAACTAAACTTATTTTGCATTTAAGCATTGATGATTTGTATTTAAAGGTTCAATGATTGTCTTTTAAGTACAAATACATACATTAAGGCACAGTTAATAAGTATAGTAACATTACAATATATTAACGTAGTAAAATATAGTAAGAATAGAATAATTTAGAAAAATAAAATAAAATATATAACAGCTTTTGTAGCTAATAAGCTATGATAAATAGTTCAATCTGCAATCATAACGGAAAACCAATTTTGACTATAACAGATACGATACTTTGCAGACGATCCATAAACGAGGTTAGTGCAAATGATTCCAATGAACTCCCAATTACTCGCAGGCAGATATTGTCATTCGGATATGTTTATTTATTGTTCATTTATTTATTTATTCATTTTCGTGTTTATAACTAAATATAGAAAATCCCCATTTTAGTTTAACATGTGCAAGATCTATTTTTAGACATTCCGATTTCTTTCTTCCGCTTTTTTCCCAAAGACATCAAAATCCTCTCGGTCACCGAAACCTGACTAGTTGAAACCCGATTTTTTCATCTACACTCCATATGCCTGTAAATCAGTAACCCCAGTTTTGCTAGAAAAATTTCTCCTGCTTTGCACTTACTTGTGTTTTTTATTTACACCTTCGATATTGAGAGTCCAACACAAATTTGATTAGGCTAAAGTCACAAAAGAGCAGCTACAGTCTCTGGCTTTCATGACCGTCAAAAAAGGTAAAGCCTAGACAGATCCACTTGCAAAGGATATGATCTGTTTAATGAGACATCTGACTTGCTTGAGCAACTTTGAATACATGAAATACGCCGCCAGCTCAGTCAATTCCAGCCGAGAACTGCAGTTTCGTGCTTATTAGCACTCATCAGCCCGGCATAGGAAGTGACTGAGCTGGAGGTGGAAAACATCTTAAGGAAGCCGAGAGTGCCAAACAAACTGGTAGCTAACATAGAATTAGTACTGACCAGAACTACTAGTTTGTTTGGCACTCTGGGTTTCCTTAAGAGTTTTTCCACCTCCAGCTCAGCCACTTCCTATGCCGGGCTGATGAGTGCTAATAAGCACGAAACTGCAGTCCTCGGCTGGAATTGACTGAGCTGGCGGTGTATTTCATGTATTTCTGCCTTAGCCCTGGCTATAGGGCGGTAACTTACTGAATGCAACTTTGAATTATTTTACCTCTTTGACTACTTTCTTAAATCATCGCAAGGTGGCGTAATCAAGCTCTAGAACAACAAGTTTAGCGAATTTCATATTTTCCTATGAAAGTATGAAAGATATTTTGATTCATATTTTGAAAATTTCATATTCTTCAATCTGCCTGTAAGAGAATGACCAAATATTTTCAATGAATCACCGGTGAGAGTCGACATTCTCCAATTTCTATGTTTCACTGTAACGAATATATACATATAATATTTATTTATATGTGTTTTTGTTTACTACAGAGCTGCTATAGATAAATAGGGGCAAGGAGTTCCTTGGGGTTAGTTGTTCCTCGGAACTACTTGCTCCACAAAGAAGGAACAACTAGCCTCACAAGCAAAAGTCCTTGAAAAATTAAATTATAGGTTAGATAATGAAACTTAAATCGTATCAGCGCAGTTTCTTAGAATGCACAATAGATATTTGCATAACAACTCCAAAGAACTAAACTCTATCATTTACATTTCGTGAAAAAGACCAAAAATTTCAAAACTGAAAGCATGTACAAAAGTGGATCAGGGATGCACGTGCTCAGCTTTTAATATACCGGACGCCGCTGGCCTGGCTAATATGGCTGCCGCTGGTGCGCAGCAACATTTCATTTTACCAGGTATTTACGAAATACATTTATCTTTTTTCTTCATTTAGTTATTTCAAAGGGAACAACTTACCCGCGGAACTTTTAGCCCCGCTCTCCCCTACTTACATAATTAATAAAATTAATGATTGAATAGCTTTCAATAAAATTATAATCAATTAAAATAATGTACGTTTAGTATAACCTTTATCTACACTATAAAATTTTGCAGATGTATGCTAAAAAAGCAAAAATGAGGTTTGTAAACCAGTAAAAATGGTTATAAATGAAAATAGATTTTAATTTTTTGTATAGTTTCTGTTAAATTTCTGTTTATTGATCGATATAAGCATTACTTACAAGACACGAATAACAGTTTGTTTTTTTTTTAAATAAGGATTTGAACAATGTTTCTAAATAGTGATATAATTTTGTCTGCCAAAACTTTCTTTTTCTCGTCGCAATATATTTACTGAAGGAAGGAAAAAATTTAATACAAAAATTTTGAATTGCAATGTTTTTGCGAACGCCATAAAATGCGTGACATATTTTATACATTTTTAGGTCCTAGTTTGCTCTGAACTTTGTACGAAGCATTTGCACATAAAAAAATCGGAGGTTTATTTTATGAAACGTTTCCTTAAGTTTACTGCAAACTCGTGATTGCAGTAAACAAACTAGTAACAATTCTTTCTAAAGGTTGTAGTTGTAAACTCTTAAATACAAGAGATTGTATGTGATATTAAAAAAGCACAGGTAGATAGGTTAGACGTTTGCATAAATTGTATCTATGTCTCAAAAGAAAGTTTAAAAAATCATTTTCTAATGGACACAAAACATTATTTCATAGGAATATTTTCAACGTTGTAGCAACGATGCTCTGAATAAAATAGCATAATTGATACTGATATTAAAGGGGAGCATCGAAATTTCCTAGACAAATGTTTATTTTTTCTTTGCTGTGTAATAAGAAAAATCTATTTAAGTTTGTAAAAGAAAATTGTACCATCTAATATTTTAAACAAAATATGAAATATAATTTTCTGAAATTGAAAGGTTCTAAGTTTTTTCAGAATATTCACGAATACCACTTTTAAAATTATTATAATGTGCAATTTTGTTGAAACATGTCTTTTGATTGACCCAGGCTTGTATTCCTTTGTAAGTTGCTCTGATAGTCAAGAAAAAATATTTCAAGCACGCAATAAAATAACAAACAAAGCAAACACAAGTACAAGAAACGTCTTTAATTGCACAAAATTTAATAGCAAGTTTTCTTTCGGAACACAATTTAACAATTTTAAAACTTGCAATATGTAGCGTAAATTTTTTTAAATCATTTCTGTGGCATAAAGCTTTATGTATTTTAATGTTCTGTTATACTCTCTATTCACATTTTATTAGTTTTAAATAATACACGAATAATGTCCTCTCTCTTTGTTTTTCAAAGGGTTGCATAGCATTTTTACGACAAAGTTTCGTATTGGAGATTAAAAAGCAATAGTGAAGAACTTTCGTAGAAATTAAATATTTTGAAACAAAGATCACCACGTGATCACAAAACCGATCAATTTCTATAACTAAATTATAGTTAATTCCGAACAAGTTTGTAAAAAAAAAAGTTTTTTTTTTTTTTAATTTTCAAATCGGTATAGAGGGTTTTTACAGTATCTTAGAACGAGAGATTTGGATAAATAATAGAAGGAAATACAAATGCTTCTTATGACTGTTTCGGCAGAAACCATCATTAGAAGCGATTAGTTTAAATTAGATTTGTGAAATAAAATTCGGAATATGCTGCTTTTGAATGTGTATTCTTGTAGAAACAAGCTGTATGTTGAAGGATTTTTTTATTTACTTCTAGTAAAATAATAGTTTAATTTCATGCCTCATAAACTTCATAAAATGCATACTGCTGTAACTTTGTAGCAAAGCACGTACTCATACACACAAGCGTACTTATTGATCAAAAGAGAAATAATTAATTTTTACAGATAAACCGGAAGAAAGAAGGGCAATATTGTAAGGTTTTTATAGAGTTTGCTAATAGAAAGGGAAAATATAGAAATATATTAAACAAAACACACTAAAACAATTGTTATATAGAGAGTAAGAAAGTTACTGAGTTTTATGATAAATAAAACCTAAAATTATTTTTTAAAAAAATCACCTAAACCTGTTTTATGCGGTGGATAGGCACCGCATAAAAAAATTGCATAAAAAAATTATTCGAAACTTCACGAGTAGCTTTAAAAAGTTGCTTTCGCAACACAGTTTAAAAAAAAAAAAATTGCGGTTGTTAGGAACCGCATAAAAAAGTCTCACATAGAAAATAACGCAAAAACTTAAAAAATTGTAATATTGAAACGAAATCAAAATGAACCAAGTGAGAATTTTTGCCGAGTACTCGGACAAAATTTCCCGAATAAGGAAATTTTTGGGAGGGCACAGTGACTTTCCATCGGGGTGCCTATGTCGTCACTTGAACTACCTCGCACTCGTTTTAAAAATAATTTCGTTAATTGAATCCCAATCTGATTGAACTTTAATGTACCGCACAAAAAAAATTCGCACGAAAAGAAAAATCGCATAAAAAGACCGCATAAAAACAGGTTTAGGTGTACTTAATTCAAAAACTGTCCGTAAGGGTTAAAAGTAACTTCATTTATTTGGTACATTTTTAATATGTATGCCAACAATGGCTATGATTTGGTGCAGATAAATTGCATAATTCTGCAAAATTCGCAGAAGTGTCTAATCTAGGCATCTCTTTCTCCGATTACGTCCTGAATTTCAGTTTTCTGCTCAGCAGTAATTTTTTGGGTAATTTCTGTAAACATTTTCTTTGATTTGCCTCACAAAAATGAGTCATAAGATTTGAGGTAACTAAAGTAGGGTGGTAAAACGCTTCCCATTCCAGTTTTGGGTGCACTCTAGCAAACATGGACTCTCTGAAGTGCTCTTCCTGGCCGCCCAACACTGTTGGTCAGATGAAGTAGTGGTCCATCCCACATGAACAACATCTTGTTGAAATCTGAGTCATTTTGTATACCTGGGTTCACATTTAAAGTTTTGACGTATTGTTATTTGGCCAATTATTTGATTGATATAACGCTTGAAACACTTGTCTCCAGCTTGCTCTTCACGACAAATTTGTTTTGAGTTGTAATAATGTTGTTAAATTCCGAGTATTAGGCTTTAACGAACGATTTACGTTCAAAAACTCTGCATTATAGCGTTTTCACCAAAAAATAGGCAACAATAATGCACATTCTAAAAAAAGATCTCAATGTGCCTTGTAATGAAATTCAAAATTTTAAATGAAAGCTTCTTACTGCTCAAACTTACCTCATTTATATCAATTATTATTTCAACATTATATCATTTCTCCGTATATTTCAAAAACTGCTACCCTGTATTATACATTTCTATGTAACAAGAATAAATTATGATCCACTATGATTTGCTCCTTAAGAAATATTTTTAAAAAAATAATCTCTGTTTATATATTCTGAGACATATGATAGTAAATTTTGATTTTTGTCAAACTCTGCAAATGCAATTGAATATTGAACAGCAGATCGAAGGGAACAAACTGTGATCTATGATGATAATAGTGTTTTTGCGAATTGAAGAAAGAAAGTTATAATAAATCCGAAATTTAAAAGTAAACAAATGTAAGATTCTCATAAAGAGTAAAAGTTCAAGAATATGAGTAAAAATGAATGATAGGCATTTTTATAATAAGAAATTGAAACAAGAAGTTTGTTCAGAAGTAAACGAACAGAGATCGAGTTGCACAAGCTAAACATCTCTCTATCTCTCTCATTTAGCCAACTTTTCAATGTACCACGTTAAAGGTTAACGCAACTAATTTTAGAAACAAAAATTCATTTTTAATCAATGAATAAATAAATAAATAAATAAAACCCTGAAGCTAAAAGACACATAAAAAAATGAGGATTTTTTTTTTCTTTGAAATGAATAAGCGGATCGTTTTGGTTTAATTTTAAATATACAACTATCATCGGGTATCATAACAGAAATCTTCTCTGGAAAGAAGGCCTTCAATATCCTGTGATATATGTTTTCAAGAGATAGTTTCGTAGGCCGAGATTCTCATTTACACAGAGGGGTACGTGACAAATTCACATTTACTCGAGAAATAAGAGGATACATTTAATATAATCTTGAACTATTTGAATCCTTAGATTCAGTACGTGCTCTCTCGAACGTTATTTACTTGAGTTTGATGCCTCGTGGAAAGTTTGTTACAAACTTTTCATTTTATTTATCGATTTATAAACATTGAAGAAAGCATAGCAAAATAATCAGCATATAAATTAGTAGCATTTCAATAGTTATAGGTTTTTTTTTACTTAGATATTTTCTATTTTAAAATTTTGGCTCAATTCATATTTATTATATCTTAGTCATGTTGTAGAAGCAATAAATGTTTGCTAAGGAACGCTGATAAAATTTATCAAAAAGATTCAATTTATGTCAACTTAGAAAACCAACCTCCTGAGTAATCTCCATTCAATTCAAGTATTTTTCCTATTCTTGAATACAGTCTTGAATTGTGTCTAAGTTCTGAATTGAGTTTAAAACATCAAGCAAAATATAATACTTTGCAGATAGTGGTACAGCATCAAGGTGATTTTATTTGCAGTGTGTTAGGATAGGGTATAAAAAAACAAAACTCGTGTTTTCAAACCGACAGCTACCTCTTTATAGGTTTAATTTAGGTTTATGAACATATTTTTCTTAATTTTGTGATATCCTTTTCAGCCTATGAAGGAAGCATACATTTCAAATGATCTGAGATACTGAGCGTTTTTGTTGCGTTTATGTGGACAAAAAAAGCAATAATAGCATTGATAAATCAAAATAAATTTAGAAAATAATATATTTGTCTGCTTTTCTCATATTTAAATCTTTCAGCTTTACAGTGCCTTAAATTTCGAGATTTTTTGTACTTAAATTTTGCCGTTTTATGCGTTATTATATTCTTTATAACCTTTCATTTCAAGTGAGTTATTAAAGCTAGTTATTGTCAAAACATTGTGTTTGGTATATAAGTCCTGGTTTGTTAGAATAGTTTTACTCAGGACTCAATACAAATAGATGATTGTATGTCGAGTTTTGTCCGTGCCCTATCCTATCAACTTATCAGGATGATTTTTTTTACGCTTTGAATTGCTTTTTAGTGCTAAAAATGGGGTACATTTCTCTATCTAGAATTCCTGCAGTCACAAAACTCTATTCTAAAGTTGCCGATAGTATTATTAGATTTTTATAATATTGATGACTCTGCATCCTCTCTTGAAATATTTCTACCTGCCTATAAATTAATATTATTGGAAGAAAATTTAAGAAAATAACAATAAAAGTTGGAAGATTAGATTGCGGAATACATTTAAAGTTAACTTCGAGTTTTGAAAAAATGAAATAATACCTATCTATATATGAGGCAGTCAGAAGCAAAGGGATGTAAGTGGACTTAGGTAGGTTTTCATTGAACTTTTTCTCTAAATCATGCTCTCTTGTCCCAAGAATGGTTATCACCAAATTTTTAATTTTGCCACTTACATCCCTTTGCTTCTCACTACCTCATATGTGTTTCCTATTTACTCAATGATTTTGGTATTGTTTATTTGAAGTGCTGTTTCAAAGGGATTTCATATAAATTTCTCTCTGAATAACTGTTACAATATTTTCAACAAAACGAAAAATAAAGAAATATTTAAAGTAAAATAGTATGTAATGATAATAGCAATATTAAAAAGAAAAGCTGTGCTACAAAAACGATACTCCTCACCACTGGTTTTGCACTTTCTCAGAATTTAAAACGATTTCTTTTCGTCGGTTAGTCCGCCTGGAATTTGAAAAAAAAAAAAAAAAAAAAAAACATGCTCTTCCGCTCTTACTAGTTATCTAATAATACACATTTATTATTAACCAAACATTAAATATTACAGCTTAATGTTACGCATAGAGTTTTTGCAACATACTCCATTTTTTTATTATTTAAACTGTAAAAACCTACATCATTCTTTCGTACAATAATTGGCAAAAAAAAAAAAAAAAGAGGAAAACGGTCCGTACTTATCAATACCTCGGCACAAGAAAGCGTTTAATTTGAAATTCGGTAGCTAGCAAATAAATGATACCTGCCTTTTAATTGACTACATAGGTGCAGAAGCTATTTTTTACTTCTTTGATAATATATGGATCTCCGCGTAATTTTATTAATGAGCATAAAACAATCTTGATATTAAGTTACAGCCCTAAGTTGGGGCTAAGGCAGAACTACAAGCACATACTGACCTCCTGGTTACTACATCCAAAGACTGAGACTTCAGACTAAAGGTAAAAGTTTAGGCTTAAAAGCTGCACGATGCCACAGCAAGCCAGAGGTAAAGCAAAACTACAAGCATAATAGCGACACCGCGGATAGGAGAACATCCAGAGACTGCAGTTCCGACGTAAACAGGACAAAAGTGTTTTAAGGGACGCGTCATAAAATCGTTACTCAAGTCCATTTAAACGTTTTGGCTCAGCATATTTGCTATTTTTACTCATTATAAATTAAACTAATACTTGGAGATTACAATATCATTTTAAGGCATTCCAGCTATGCAATAACTAAATACACGCAGCTCTTTAGGCATAATTTCTTTTGAGTTCCCTCATAGTAGGTTAAACCCTACGAATACATTAGGAGGAGAGTTCTGAAAATATTCAGTTTGAATTGCTAGCTGAAATGGTTAGTTACAATTCCGATAATAAAAATAATGTAAAAATATGTCTAACATGTAGTCTAATAAATAATGTACACTGATAAATTTTATTACGTTAAAAGAAAATTCAAAAAATGTTTTTATGAAAAATGTTTCAAATCTCCTACTTTTTCTTTACATTGTTGAACCATTTGTAAATGTGCAGTAGTTTCTCTTTTGAATCGCTTTATTTTATGAGTAGTTTTTATTTTTTTAAAATAAAAGGTGAAACAATATTCCTCAAATGTGCATTTGCTATGGATTATTCAACTTCGTTAATGACAACAGCAATTACACAAGTTACGAGTCACATTTACTTCAATCTTTGAACAGCGGATCAGTTTCTCTTCAAAAATATTGATTGTATGAAATAAAATAAAACATTATAACTCTCAGAAAGAATAATACATACATCTACTGTAGCCGATTTTATCCCTGTGCAATTCCTGCTGTTCGAAAACAGAAATTTTTCTAAATTCAAATAGTAAAACCTTTTTTGCTACAAAAACACGCATATTTTTTTATTGGTATAAGGTAATAAAAACGAAAAATGCTGTATTTTATTAATATATACCTCATCTTGAATTTTAAGGTTCCTCAAAAAGTAGCGATCATCGTAAAATTACTTAGGATTTACATAGAGATAAACAGCAGATTACAGAAATGCAAATTTTTATCGTTTAAAATGCCTCCAAAAGAAATTACAATAGTAAAATATGTTTTTACTTTAATTAAATCTGTTTTTTTATCATCTGTCTTGATAGTTGTTTCAATTTTTGAAGCGAAATTCAAGTTATGTGAAAGCTTTTATTAATTAATCTCAAGACAAAACTACCTATCACCAAATTTAATCTTTGTTTGCAGAGTAAATATTTGTAGACTGCAGGTTGGATTCCGTGAATGTTGACATTGCATGAAATAGTAAAGAGATAGGGCTTATAAAAAGTGATAACTTATTTGATCTTAAGGATAAATCTATTTAATTAAATCTTTTACGTTGAAGACTGCTCCTAAGGATTTAAAGGAAATGTTTTAATAATTCACCTGATGTATATAAAGAAAGGAAGTAAAGATTCTACGCTTAATTTAAACAATGCATGTTTAGAAGCAAATATTGAACTTCCAATAAACGTCCGCTTCTTCAAAAATATAAATACATTGTATAATAGCTTCGAATTTGATGCAAATTTGCTTTCTTGTAAGAACAAACCTTTATAAATAGTTAAAGCTCATTAGACAAACATGTTTTTCATTTTACCTTGCTGCAGTACAAAGGACGAATTAAAGCTAATGACAGAATAAATATAACAGTTGTTTTTTACATTTTTATCAAAATTGACGTAAATGTGTTGTAAAAAAACTATTTTTACTTCACCACAAAAATCTAAAGTGTTTAGATTCTTCTACTAATAAGAGTATAATGAACGTTACAAAAATGCTACAATTCACTATAAAAATTGCAACACGGATTTGACAGCATTAAAATTCATACATGATACCGTTATGTAAGCATAAATTAGTAACTTTTTGAGTTACCTTTTACATTAGACCGGTATATTCGCATAGCCCGTTAGGATAGAAAAAAAAAAACTGCGTGGAGACATTGCAGAAGATATAAAAAATGCAGTGCAAAAGAAAAATTCCAATCCTTCCGTATAAGAACAAAGAATTCAATTTAAAAATACTTATTACAAACAAAACAAACAGAAAGTCAGACAAAGTGAAAATCTCCCTCCCCCCTAAAAGTCTTTAGTTTTAATATGCTTTATACAACTTAAACAAGTTGAACACCTACCCATCACCCGATAAAAAAACAATTCATTTAAATACGCATTAAACTTGGGGGAAAATTGAAAATCTTCAATTACTCTCCCCCCCCCCCTCAAAAAATACTATTAAAATACTCAGAACAATGAAAACAAAGCAAAATTCCCCTCACCGGAAATAAAAAGAAAGAAAAATAAGAAAACACACTCAAAAATGTCCTGTTATAATATGGATAGCAGATCTTAAAACCAGTTCCATTACAATTAAAACCAAAAATGTCTCCCTTCCCTTTAAAAAATAAAAAAAAATATAATAAAATACTCACATAAAATCAATGTTACTATAAGAATAAGTCCTTAAGAAAAAAGTACTACTTCCTCCACTGACAAAGCGTTCTTTTCAATTGCAGATGCAACATGATCTGCCATTTTTGAAGTTCTTTAACCACTTCGCTCTTCGAGCACATACAAAGAAACATTGAACTCAACCCCTCAAAATGAGCGGTTCGTTCTGTTGATGATATGTCTCCTCAGGTCATACGCATGACAATTATTTCCCATATTCCGCAGCTTCAAAACTAAGGACAAATGAATTGCGATTATGAACGATGATTATGGTTAATTGAGTCTGCAAATGCGCGCGCGCGCACGCTTGCGAATAGTAAAAAAAGTGATTTTTTAATGTGCATGTGTGCAAAAAGCATGAATTAAAAAGCAATACAAAAAATCATTTGGCATGATACTTTTTGACGCGTGTCTGTTGGTCGGATTTGGCACTGAATGTCAAACCTCTTTGCTAAATTAAATGAAAAATAAGCTTTTAAGTTGATGCCTTAAACGAAAGATAACTTAAAAAAACTTGCATTATTTGGAAAGTTTTAAAAGTCCATAACCCACGATTCTAATAGTACATCTTTCAATCATTTCCCAAAAGGGTTTCAAAGTGGTTTCTGGGAATACCCACGTATGAACACTAAACAACTTGTTGAAAAATGTCAGCGAAAAGGCATGACAATCTACTGGAAATCATTTATCAGAAGTCTCACGTAAAATTAGAGAGAATTAAAAACATAAAATCTATAGAGATTACGGATAATTAAAATAGAAATATTACAGAGAGCAAAACCCCAAAAAAATGCAGAGACTTACGGGATATACAATACAGAGACTTGGTTTCCGAAATAAGAAAGTCAAGACAGTAATCTGACAAAAAAAGAAAAATAACAAGAGTGACGAGAAGTTCCGTCCAGAACTAGACGAGCGTACTTTCCCGTATACCAATATCAACTTTCTAGTATGTGATCAAGTCAGCTAAAACGGCAAATTATTTCAAACATAACTTTTTAACATTTTAAACTGATTTTTAGAAATAAAATATGCTTTGATCATCTAAAGAAATAGATGAACGAACAAATGAAGTAGTAGCACATTTTAAAGAAAGCAGTTATTTTATTATTTTCCATTAAAAATATTTAATCGCATTCAAAAAGACCTAGAGTCCGTATAAAAGTTATATTTCGTACTTTTTAACGAATTTTCTTTTTCGCCTCAACTTTCGAATAGCTTAAATCTGCACTTTATTTTGACCATTTTTGAAATTTAAAGCATGCATCTAGGACTAACGGTAGCAAAAATTGAGGTACTTCAGGTTGAACGCGGATTTGCTGCATATTGCATCGATATATATTCAAAAACGCGGGAAGTTTTTAAGCTATTTCTAAAATGCCTGAGTGTTAGAAACATACCCGTCCTACTCCAACGACACATACATACAATCAACAAAACCGTTTTCACGCAAAATAGTTTTTTCACCTGTAAATAACAATCTCATTATAATATAAGCAAAAATATGTTATTGATATTTTTAGAGTGAATCACGGTATAGTTCCTTATCTTAAATTTGTCAAAGTTTAAATACGGGGAAAATTTAAAGACGGGATGTTATACCAGTCAATATATCACGTAGAATTGTATGAACAGTGTGACCACTCGACTCGTAAATCAAGATTTATTATAAAATATTAAAATGGTGAGTGTCACGTATGACAATCAAAATGTTTCATTCGTATGGCGTCATTTAAATACTTAAAATTGCTCTTGGTACAATATTCATAGGAAATACATAATATGCGGTACGTTGGTTGTTCGATATACCTTCATAAATTTGAAAATCAGTGTTATCAAAGTACTACACATTAGTAAAAGTATTTGGGAAGCGTAGTTTATTTATTTATTTATTTTTGCTTCCATTGATATATGAAGTTGTGGAAATCAGGGTGTAAATAATCCGAGTAAAGATTGCATCCACTCAGTACTAACACCACGAATCTAAGAGATTTATGTATTGATAAAGGAGTGTTTCTCTCTTGTAATCCCAAAATACGTCTGTGCAAAATATTTTTAATTTGTGCTTTAACATCGTTGGAATTCTCATTTTATGTTTCATTTCGAGTCAAACTTTTTATTTTACATGATATTTTTTTTTACATGCGAATTAAAATGCTACTACATTACGGTAAATTGAGATTTTTTAAAGTAAGCTTTTCAAACAGACTTTTAGCGATATAATGATCATAAAATTATGTCTTTTGTATCATCAGTTCCTATAACTTAATTATCTCTTTGTTTTCAGGTACACCACTGCTGCTAAAAGCGCCTCATTGACCTAACAATGTTCTAACAAAAGAAAAAAAAAATACAACCCAGAAAGCTTTCCTATCAATTGTTTATTAAAATGGCTGGAACACTAAATGTAGTTCGTTTTGGAGGAGTAGCTAATTCAAGCCACGTTGGAAATACGTCTGCTCCTACATGTCATCCAGCACAAACAACAGAGGCAGTTGTCCTCTTCTCTCTTGCTGTGTTAGGCATGGGTGCCAACATGTTCCTTATGTTACTAATATTACTGAAGAAGCCATTAAGAAGGTAAGAAACTATTACTTGTATTTACATCGACCAAGAAATCGGCTCCAAAACCGCGAAAAGAAAAATCCCTTAAATGGTGATAAAAACCGAGTCATTGCAGAAGAAAATTAGAACTTACTTCTTACCAGGTATAGTGGGAGTAAGTTCAAAGCAGGTATTAGTCAACTATAGGCTGCAATACAAACGGATGCTATAGGAAATACCTACACATTGTCATACCCCAAGACTTCTCAGAGTGCGTGCCGCAGTGAAAGGCACGGGTGCCACGAAGTGTCCATATCACTATTTCATACATATTAAAAACAGTCTGGGATGCCGTGAGGAAATTCTAATTCTTCAAAAGGTTCCGCGAATCTGAAAAGTTTGGGAACCCCAGCCTTATTAATCCAGTTCAGTGCATTTCCTTTATTAGCGAATAAGTAAGGAAAGCTTCAGGTAGAGAGCAACAGCACCAAAAAAATCCATCACTTATTCGCTGTGATTTCAATATTGCACATTTGCGCGCAACGCAGATGCAAAAAACCTGATACCAGAGGCAACAGATGCTGTTGCCTCTGGTTGGTTCTGAAATTCACTTGGTCGATTTATAAATAGGCGCATACTCTTTCGTTAGAATTTATAAATAAGAAGTTCATCCGAAACACAGCACTAGCATGCTTTCTTACCCACTCAAACTTTTTTATGACCCTTTCCACTTTTTACTATTAAGAAATACGTCTTTATAGTGGTGTTGCTAGTGTAGTTATACGGCTTATTTTGTCCTCGTGCCGATCAGTAATCTTGCCGATGGTAAAATGTGTGCAGTTATTCTGATTTGCAAAGCCAAAATTTCGCTTTTCTGGAACTCACCGGCAGATTGTTGATATCTATGATGAAGCTTTAATAAGTAACAGAAGAAAGTGTGATGTTGCTACAAGAACAAAGACACCAATGGTTAGCTTTCATTCGGTATTATTGGACTAGCCGCCGTACAGCCCCGACAGCGTCAAGCGCGATTCTATCACTCATTACACTTTCCCCATAGACTTCAATATACTGCCTGTAAATCCAGAAACTCAACCTTTGTTCAAATTTAAGAACCAAAGAATTGCATGCAATGAACCATGTCTTTAATAATTTATTTTTCTTCTAAACTAAAAATCATACCATTTTACTTAAGAAAGGAAATTCCCAGAAGATTTTAGCGATCGAAACCTTTTTTTCATGTTGATAATTCAATTAAGATCAAAATTTTGTTCATAATCTGGGGAGGTCTCCTTTAAATATGTAAAATAAACCAACTTCCTTCGTTTCATAGGGAAAAAAAATCCCCAATATTCGTTCAACAAGTCTTTAATAGCTAGAATAAACACTCTATTCTTCACTTTCTAAAAGATTATCGTTTACAAAAGCTGTAGCTTAATATACAAGGGGAGAAGTTGACGTTATGCTATACGTCAAGAATTTTCTCCTTTTCTTCTACTGAAATGTAATTCAATCAAACATTGTTTTCCTTTGTCGTGAGATATTGTCATAATGTGCATGTATTTCATTTCTGCATTAATCCGTGGTTTTTATGAAGTCTATTTAAAAACAAGTTGTTTCAAGTTCATCATAAATATTCATTTTCATAATAATATTTTAAAAAATAAATACGCATCTTATAAATATGTATCAAATAGTTTATATTTTTAAAAAAACATATCTACTTGCACATCATTTTTCAGTTTATTGATAAACTTAATGAGATAAATCATATTTTTTCTTAAACCTATATTCAGCAAATACAGGGTGCGGCAAAGAAAAAAAAACTGGACATGCAATTTTTCATTCAACTTTATGGAACGTAAATAATTAATCGTAGCTGTCAGAAGTGTAGCCAATAAAATTGTCTAACTAATAATAATATTTCATTTTTCAGGTGGTCTCAAGGATTGCTGTTTCACCAAGGACTAGTGGATTGTATAAGAGCAAGTCTTCTAATTCCTTTAGCTTTTAGCGTGCTTTTGTGTCAAAGAATGCCCAAATGTTCAATAGTGGAAACAATATTCCTTCTTTTGGTAACTGTATCTACAGTGAATATACTGACATCAGTAATCAACGATGCCCCACTTTTGCCAGAACAAACCGAAGTATCTAATGGGGGCTCGGATAGTGGCTACACAGTGAACTCCGAAAACAATCATGTTGTGCTTGACAGTCCACAATGCATAATATTTGGTTTGTTTATTATCTGGTTTGCGAGCTTTACAATCAACTTAGGTCCAACTTTCTTAAGTGGAGCTTTATCTTCAGCAAGAGAAGGGGTGGCTCTCATCGATGCTTGTCCAATGGTTTACGCACCCGTGCGACACTATGTTCTCAATGTCCTCTGGGTAACAGTGAACGTAATGTGCATCATTCTAACTGGGGTGCACCTGCGCAAACTTTATCGTGATTTGACCAAATCGAATTTGGAAGCCCTAAGAATTGCCGGTTTGGTTACAACAATGATTTCTGTAAGATCCGAAAGAGACCTTTGTGAATCTCAACACATTCAAAGTTACATCAACAGACTAGAAAAGGAAGGTATACGAAGAGTTAAGATGTTCGTTGTTCTCTTGGTAGCATATCTGTTGTTCTGGGGACCACTCTTTATTGTTATTTTAATCCAACCAGGGGTCAATGGCCCATCATCGTCCTATGAAATGTCACTGCACGTTGCTTTTGCACATACCTTTGTAAATCCTACTTTGTTATTGGTACTACACAAGGAGTTGAGACATGCCTCAGCTGATGCAAGCTGTTGTCACGCGTGTTGTGGTCAAGAAATGAACGATATTCCATATGATTCAAGTCCCGCTTCTAGATTAAACAGAAGCTATATGTAAGTATAGTAGCTTAGAACATTCGATCATGTTTTAGCATTTAGTAAATAGTAGTAGTTTAGAAAATCAAACTTACAAACTTAGAGTCAACTTTGAAGTGAAACAAATGCCACAAATTGTCTCTAGCTTTAGAAAATATTTTTAATATGCATTGATAAAACTACAGATGACATGGCACACTTTACGGGTGTAAGTTTTCTCCCACTGGTCGCACCCCTGTTCCCGTGATGGTATTCCAAACTAAGGTTAAAAGATGCCACCCATTACCCAGGGAGCTCCGAGGAATAAAATATGGCATCCAAAGAAGAAAAACGGCACCTTAAAGTGCCTAGAGCTTGCATGCAACGCTTGGCTAGTGTTAAGAAAAGTACTTCCAATCCATGATGCTCAATGGCACCCTTTCTCCCTTGTCTAGCAATTTTATTAATTACTTTCACTTACATTAGACAAGGTCTTGATACATTTTCACATTGAACTCAGTTCTGAAAATAGTTTAAACTTTCGGTTCTCTGGTAACAACTTCAAAATTTCTTTTAACTTAAAGCATTTGATCGCACTTAAGCCAGCAAGGAATTCCTTTATCGTTTAAAAATTTTTGGCATCAAATTGTCTGTTCGTCGTAGGACGCGAGAAGAAATTGGTCGTAATCTGCCTGTAAAAGCCTTTATACAGCTCTTCAGATTTGTTTCTGCTGATAGTTAATCTACACGTATCGTAAATATATTGTTTCAAATAAACTGTTGATGGCTGAAACAAGCGCCAAAATATACATCTGTCTAATTTACAGTGTTGTAGAGGTAAGAAACTCATATTGGAACACCTTTTAATGTATGAGAAATTGCAACTAAACATGTCCAGGTAAATTTTATTTACCATACAAAAAACAATACATAAAGTTGATTAAAAAGTTACTGAACAAAACTTAAACACGTATACTTCCATTTGAAAAACAGTCTGTAATATGCTGGAAAGCCCCGAAGGCTCAAATAAGATCAAATGCTTTTAACTACAACTGGTATTAATTATGTTACAAGAGATTATGAAATTCTAATCTCTTCACGAACTAAATTAAATGTGAAAGTATACTAACACCTACATCATTGCAATGTTCCAGAACGTAACCATTAAACTTGGCGATAACGTTACGCCAGAGCGCATGCGCAAGTTTAGAGTGACCACCCTTCAAGGAGTAAAATGTCTACTCTTTGCACCTAAATTAGCTCCGTTCACGTTAGCTTCCGTTAGTAGTATGCCTATAGACATTCTCACTAATTTTCCGAACATCAACCTTCAATGCAACCTAACGTTTTAAAGGGTACCTCCTATTCACCCCGGGGGTGCCGAAGGACAACGTTGTTCACCTTCCGTTTAAAAAGTGTAGCTAAATGTTTTTGTAGCTAGCAATACTTGATTATAAAAATTTTATATAATGTCAAAATAATTCCGTAATGCACTCCCATAAGAGGTTAAAATAAAAATAGATAGGAACCGGAGAATAAGGCTTTAATGTGTTAAACATTTTAAGCAGATAAAATATCCAAAAAAAAAAAAAAAAAACAGTGTAAAATTATTTACTTAGGAAAAAAGTAAATGCAGATAAAAGAAATTTCTTGAGAAACTAACTATTAGGTTTCTGTCAAGTTTTCTGAAATATCCAGACAATGTCACTACTTATACTTAAATACAGACACACATACATCGTTACAAAATAATAACTTCCGTTTTGGATTAAATATTTTGCCAATTTGTCTGTCCAATATGAAATAAGTAAATCCTTTGATGTAACAATATTCTGCAAAGTTATAAAGCATTACTTTTATGATAGTCAAATATTTCAGAATTAATTAATTGCGCTGTGTTTGCAACTGACATCTCATTATCCATTTATTCGAAGCATTGACAAATAGTAGATGTACAAAACATTTGTAACGGATTCAATCACTCACATAATTGTACTATTTTATCAATCTTGATACATTTTCATCAAACGAACTATTGAAGGATTTTATTATACAGAGCGTCTGATAAAGATTCATACGATTTTAAGCTTTATTACATAAAAAGAATAGATCTACAACATTAAAAATACAAACTCAAAATTTCGAATTTTCCAGCGTTCAAAGCAATATACACCTAAAGCTGCTGGTTGAAACAAAGATTTAACTATTTTTGCGTTGCTTAGTTCGTTATTCGTATGGTGTGACTCTGGTAACTTGAAGCTTGACCATGGATGAGTTCATTTATGTTTTTTTTTTATAAGAGGAGAGATTCTCAGATGGGCACAAAGCAAATATCGTTTTACATGCAAACTGGTTTTTCTATCTCAACAAATGGAGTCATTTCAATCACAGTGAATCTGAAGCCGACTTATCAAATCCAGAGCATATCATTGCCTTCGACACGCAATTTCGAAAGTGTTTTCTTGATGTTATGCAAATTAAATATTTCTAGGAAGTCCTGAATATTTCCATTCAAGCAAGTCAGTATGATTAAGAGGATTTGCTATAGACATTAATTAGTGCTTTGATGTGAACTGCAAGTAAAAGCAAGCATAATTACAATGAATCCTACTCAGGGAATGGTTGGATGGTGAATTCATTCCCCATTCGCAATGCTAATGGACTACAAAATATGGACTACAACAATAAAGATTTATAAGGAAGACAACATTTCAAAAACGAGGAATTCCGTCTCATACACATTTCCGAAATGAAAGCTGCCAATATTTATTAATAAGAAAAACAATTTTGGACATATGTCGTAATAATAAGCGTTCAGAAAGATGATTAATTTGACGGGCCATGTCATGTCGTATATCAGATAGAAAATCAATAACATCTAAGGTCTTTCTTCAGAGTTTGACATTCTTTTTTTTTTTTTTTTCTATGCAACTGGAATGAAATTGATTTTGTACAAAAGATTCGCCGCATTAATGAAGACCGTAGGAATTTCATTTTTAAAGACTTTGTTGGTTTTCCAGAACATGATTACAAAAGTTTGAGCTCATGGCTGATTAATATCCCAAAACAAGCATATTTAATCATTACAGAATAAAGGATCTTTTATATCATTTTTGAGATGGTAGTTCAGTGCTTGACAAGATTTACGTGAATTTTTAAATTTGATTTTTTACATACTTCCTGTATGACTTTTGTCAGTATTTAAATTTTAAAAAACATTTAAAATTAAAAAAAAATAGAAGTAAGAAAACTTTTTGTCAAAGTAGAACAACGTAGTATGGCTTCTTGTATAAAAAAAAAATCACCACTTTAAATTTAAAGTATGGCTTCTTTTACCCGCTCACGTGCACAAGTTTTGTATAAAATAAGAAAACTGTACCATTCTTTAAGATTTAAACTTGATCATCACTTAAAAGCTAACAAGTAAGGTAAAAATAATAGTCAATTCCTACTTAGCTCAACAAAAAAAATATTTTAGTTCTTTTTTTAAATAATTACATATAATACAAATATGCAAACACAAACATATGAAATACTCACAACATTAAGTGACAAAATAGAAATTAAATTTACCTTACGAATTAATATTTGAAAAAACTGCATTAACATCAAGTGTTATCCGCTGCAAGTTTTAAAAAATGTATTTGAACTTAAGTGGACGAATAAAAGGCATTTTATTACCAATGGAAAACTTGAGAAAGACATTTAACTATATATAGGGGGAATGTGAACTAATACAGTGAAATCTATGTACAATAGCACTGTCTATAACAAAATGCCTATCTACAACGATATTTTTTTTTATCCCGGTGAAATTCTCATTTACTGAATATATTTTCATCCTCCCTTATAGCGATAATCCCTTTTCAGATGCATCTGTCTATAACAATAATTTATGATTTTCTCCAAAAAACAGAAACAAGTGGATTTAATTCTCACAGAGTTTTCTATCTTAAAAACTACGTTCCGAATAAGGGATAACAAAAGGTGGAAGCAAAATGCAAAGAATATTCAGGACAATCGGAGAAAAGCTAAACTGTTTAGCATCTAATTGATAGATAAATTGACGCAAAGAAAAATTTGAAATTTCTATGTTTTCCATAGCCATTATTTTTTTTAAAGGAACAATATTAAAATTGACAAAACTTTAACTGAGCAAAAATGTTCTTCATACTGACAGTAATAAATATGTCTAGCATGTATATAACTTTTTAATTATTATTTTTACTAATTAAAAAAAGCTTATAACTGTTAAATAGTAAAATTAGCTATTATTAATTTATTATTATACATTTATAATCCCAAAGTTTAAATTGCTTGCATCAAGTTAAGTTTTGTAAAAAAAATTCAATATATTATATACACTGGAAGTGTAGGGGAGTGGGGGTCGGCATAAATGTTCAAACTATTTGTAACGATCACCTGTCTAATAATATTATTTGTATTTCCCAACAGTATCGCTATAGACAGGTTTTACCCTGTAGTAGGACTTGAAAAGAACATCCTCCTCTATCCATTTGCACGGATATGATGCTTTTACGTGTCCATTTTCCCTTTTCACCTTTTAAGCTCAGACTTTTTATTTTGATATATATTAGAAAAAAAAAAACAACCGTTATGTACATTTTTAAAAATAAGTTTAGTACTTCAAAAATAAATGATAAAAAATAAGTATTTTTGAAGTCATAAAACTCGGTTTAAAAAGCTCATACTTCATAGTATGATAAGTAATGGTTCCTGATACTCAAATTAAAAAAAATAAAGCCAAAGTTTGAAAGTCCCGGAGTGAAGTGCAAATATTTCGTTGCTACGTCGTTAAACAACAGCAGGATATCTTACTGTTATTCCTAGGATTATATATCTAACAGTTGCTCTGAGGCAACGATATACGTAAAAACGTCCCATCGTGCAAGTGGATGGAGCAATCTACAACATTTCTTCTTCTTTTTTATTTTTAACACTCACATATACAAATTTAGAAAAACATCGCAAAGACATGCACTATTCCTTCTGGTGTAAAAAGGATCATCATTTCAAGATTAAATTAGAGTATCCCTATGTATTTTTGCAGTTAACTAATATTTCCAAAATATTAATGAGTATTGTCCGTTTTACACGAAAAGGCACTTGACTCCTCCTACGTCACGTGGTATCCGATGGTTCTATTTCACTGGTTTCGGCAGAAGATATATTCGGATCATAGCATTTTGTTGTAAAGGTAGCAGTTTTTAAAATGTAAGCCGACTAAAATGACAACCGACAAATGAAGCAAGTGATGTAAATGACACTAAGACCGTCTCATTTAGAATTGGATTGCTTACCGATCACCCCCACGTAAAATGGAACTCTGTTTTCGAGGAGGCGGGGTGAAGTGCCTTCTCATGAAAAACGGACAATACACCTTAACACTACTCAGCTAATTCGCACTTATTTTTGCTGATATTTCTATTTTGAAACTTTTCTGAATGATTGATCAAAAGCGTAGTCACAGAAGTCTCATAAGATAATAATTTTTAAATATACGTAAAACGTTTTGCAGTTATTTTTTAGCATTTTTAAAATAAAAGACGAACGTACGGAAAACGTTTTTGAAATATATCATAAGTTATTTATTTCTGGCTTTTGCTAATTTTTAAAACCATGCTGGAATTAGAATCCATCTAAATCTTATTACTACAGTCTTACTTGTAGTAAAATAACAAAACATAGCTATTCTTACGGTAAAGATGAAGTACACGATATCAATATCACGTTCATAGATAATTAGATTATGTAGTACAAATTTTAATCTTTTTCAGCATTCGTTGGATGATCAAGTATTTTGCCCCCCTCATGAATTTTATTCCTGAACAAAGTGATGAAAAGGAAAATTTATTTAATTAAACCATGGAAAAACCCTATACATTAAACATTGATATGCTCATAAAAAGCAAATAGCATTTTTAGGTTGTTTATTTTCCAAAAATAAAATATTCACACCGAATTCCGCACTAAAATTATAATCACATTAATGTTTCATATAGTCTAAAACATTTAACAAACTTCCTAAAATGTCATTTAGAAAGCAATATGATCATTAAAAAAACCTGCTTTTCGTTAGAAGCGTGCCGATGTCTTGTAGTAAAACCATAATGTTTAGTGCCGAAAGAAAAAACTGCCGAGATAAGATAAAACTTCTCGTAAAAAATTTAAATTAAATTTGGCTTGTTTGTCTAAATGATGTTTCCAGCAACTTGTTAATGGTTATAGTTTTCACTGGAGATAACTTTTTTATCTAACTAAACAGTAGAAAGTAGAAAAATAAGCTAAAAAAATTTTAGGGGAAGAAGAGGAATATATGGCGCAAATATTTTACCACAACAAAATGTTGCAACACATTTTCTTTTTAATAATTGCAATTTTTTTAGAGGGCAACTTGAAAGTGGCTGTTATTAATGTCATGATAGTAATAATACGATTATATTAACACATAAATTAATACAAACAAATAAAGAAAAGCAGTTTTGAAAAACAGATTAACTTAACCACTTTTCGGTTTTATTAGCAATTGCTTGTTCAGGATGTTTATGTGCATGACTAACGTTTTTCCTGACATGTCTAATACTTTTCCTGAGCAAAATTAAATTCAATGGAAAAGCCTGGTTTCTCAACTTTCTCTTGCTAAACATTGCACTAATCTGAAAATTTGATAACTCAGCTTTCATTGGCTTTGGTTTTTTATCTTCAGTGTACATTTGATTGACTAATGTTTTATTTTTTATTGAATGAATAATCCTATCGAGTAAGGAGCTTCTGTATTTAACGTCCATGAGCCATATCAATGAATTCATTAAGATCCGCTAGTTATGCGTCGTGTTTCAAAACTCACGGGCAAATTTTATGGTTCGATAGAAAATATATTAACAAGCAGGAATCATAGAGGAACATGTAGTCGCAAACACAATGTTGATGCGCTACAATACAGTTAAATGACAATATAAGCTTAAATATTTTAAAATCTAACCAATATTACACTATATATTCGATAAATAAAAACAAAAAAGAATGTTTTTGCTTCTCCAAGAAACTGATAATTTTTAAGTTGTGACAATTTTCTTCAGATTATGCGATACATTTGCACTGCGTGAGAGGCAGAGGATGCGATAAAAATATGATCGAAAATATGATTTGCAACTACTAAATTGTTAAGAAACTCTACATTTACGTATTCCGTGTAACACTAGCCAAAAGATGCAATAAATTACCTTTTAGTTAAAGCAAACTGAATTACGCTTAAATATTTAGTCCTAATTAGTTAATAGTAAGAAATGAAGATAATCCCGAGAAATGTGCAGCCTTTAAATGTAATTTAAATGCATAATTAAATTACTGTCAATTTCCAATATATGTATATATGTATGTGCATATATATATATATATATATATATATATATATATATATATATATATATATATATATATATATATATATATATATATATATAACTAGCAGCACCCGCGCGATGATACCCTTGCTAAGAATTTAAAGGAAGTCCGTTGAATAAAAAAAATCTGATTTTTAAAAATTTACAGGAGAGACAAAAAACATTTCACTATGGCCACTATTTCTCCCCCCCCCCCCAAAAAAAAACTCTTGAATAACATTAGGTGTACACCTTTATTTTTGTATCTTTTTTAATTTAGTAGCATTGTATAATTGCTAGTAGAATTGCTTGCAGATAAAAATAATTTGGAGTGACCTGGTTTTGTGAAAAAATCAAGATTTCATTTTCATTTTTTACTTCAATTCAAATTCTAATTAAATTCGTGTGATATTTCAATTTTATGCCGAGTACTAACCTGTACAATCAAAAGTGTAATCTGTGCAATCAAAGTTGATTCAGCAATTTATTGTAATACTATTGTTAATATCACCCGTACGTTCTTACAATGGTCTTAAGATAGAAGCATATGCAGAGCTGGTTTTGAATTAAACGGGGGTTTGGCAGAGGTATTAGGCCTAATCGAGAGGGATCTCTTCAAAATCATTTTGCGGCATGATAGTATAGACAAATAAGTATCACATTATGAAGAAAAAAAACACTATTGATCTTCTTGAACTAGGGTTTCCAATTCCGCGCCAAATTCAGTCCCACGGGATTTCGGGACTGGAAGGAGCGAATCTCACGGGTCCCAGGATCCCGCGGAATTGACTTTATTCCTCTAAAAGTTAAATGTTTGTGTCAAACAGAAAAAGTTGTACTTTTTAGAAAATACTGCTCTTGTTACTTAAATTAATAGTTTTCTGGAATGCCTTACACACTTTATAAAGTACTGAAAAGTGACATACAAATTAGCAAGTATCCTTTGGTAAGCAAATGTGTGCACTTCGCTTCGTATGGGGAAGGGATTTTTGAGCAAAAATAATGCGCTTGAAGAAAACACGTGGTATGGCTCCTCTGCCGTTCGTTTTACAGAGTTTAAGTAATTGGAAATATTAAGCAAAAGGTTCCCATAAATTTTGTAACTTTTATAACAGATTTTTATCTTATGAGATTCATGCTTGACTTTTGCTCCTCAAGAACTGCAAATCGTGGTCAAAAATGATTTTTATTTGATTAATATATTGCTGTATCTAATTTAACTTGCATTGAGAACATTCGACCCTGTTGCTACATTAGCGTTGGTTATTGTATCAGTGCATTTGATTCATATAAGCAGGGAGCGAACGCTGATTGGTTTCACCAAGTCTCAGTCTCCGTATAAGAATTTGGAAAACTTCGCTAATTTTACCTATCACTAAAAGAGACATTCAAAAACATGAGCCGCTTAACGTATTGGCGTATCATCCTGTGTTTCATCCAAATTTCTGCTGCCTCTTTTAGAGTCGTGCCGAATAGTACAGATTAGTCTACTATAATTCATGTAACATAACTCTCTCTCTCTCTCTTCTCTCTCTCTTTCAAGATATCACCCACATTTATAATATCAGCTTCACAGTCAGAGAGACATCGGCAGGCACTTTCTATACAGGTTAGAGAGCAAAAATAATGTTATTGTTTTCATTGTTTCTTCTTCAAAGAAAAATATTTATATTATACAAAGAACTTTTTTCAAGTTAAAGGTTTTGGGTGTTTTTCTTAAGCTTACTGAAGCCTTCCAACATTGTATTCGGGCTACTGCAATCTCTAAAGCAATTTCTCAAATTTTTCTAAAGTGCAATTTTCTGGGTTTAAAATCTTTAGTGATGGTTTTCGAAAATGTATATAATTTTTACGCACTTTATGTATTTTTGGACGCATGAAAGCAAAAACCTTGAATGATAATACCAATTCATTCTCAGAAAAATATCTTCTATTTTATTGCTTTCTTGAATGGTAAATCCACCGTTCGTAATATGAGACAAAGTTTTTCTTGCTCTTCTTGCAGGAGGCTATTCAGGAAGGTGATTAAAACTTCAGATAATACTTGTAAAAATATTTGTTTTATGGACGGCAAAAGTTGGAAAATTTTGCATGGAAAATCTTTGCGGGATTGGAAATCTTGCGGGATTTTGCTCTCAATCCCGCTAAATATCATGCGGGATCCCGTGAAATTCGGGATCGGGATTTCGGGATTGAAAACCCTATTTTGAACTAACCCCCCCCCCCACCCGCTAAATGATTCTCATCTTTCTATAATTAAACTTTATTATGCAAATATGGAAATATGTGACGTTTTTTATTGCTACTTATTCCTTTATATCAATCAAATATTGGAAGAAAGGATCATTATGTAATTAAAAAGAAGAAAAAAATGTTAATAGGATGATATCGAAATGAAATACAATAGAAACATTTTATTGAATTCAGAAATTTATTCCTTCTGCAGGAAAGAAAAACTGGATTTATTTTATCGTGAAAAAAGTGAGGTATTACCCATTCTATGAATTTTAAAAAGGAATATTTGAATTTTTTATCAGCTTTAGTTCTATCATAAATGCACATATACATCAATTACGTTTTTCCGAAGAGGGCCTAGAAAAACAAAAGAAAAAGTTTACGTTCTTCATGTTTCACCACATCCATTATTAAACAATGAATCATGACGAAATAACATATAGGCCAATTTTTCAACAATTCGCAATTACTCTTAGTTATGAAAACAGTTTCGTCATTTTCTTACATATTTATCCTTAATAAAAGCTGAATAATTTAATTTCTTGGATGTGTAACTAAACTTAAGATATTGGATATTTTATGGAGGAAATTAGGAAGCAATTTTACTACGATAAAAGCACAATACTTGCAGCGAAGAGATGCATCATCTGATGATAAATATTGATTGAGATTCTAATATGATTTTTTTTTCTTATCCGGAGAAAAACTTATTTTACCCTTTATCACTGTTAAATGTCTTTTACACAAGCCTTTATGAAATCCAAATGCGAATAACCGTTGCCTTTAGTATTGATATATTGAAATGTTTCTTATACTTAAATGACAACAGATAAAAACTGCATTGAACTAAGTGCTCAGCGTGCTAAGCACACAACAAGAATGTCGAGAATAAATCAATTTTTAGGTTCACGCACGAAATTCCTTTATGCTGAGCACTTTTAGCAGTGAAGTGCTCAAACACCTGTAGCCTTAAAATAGCCATTTGTAGCGTTTGTTCGATAAGTTGGGCTTTATCCATTTTGTTTTTTTATCACCGGAATGTTTTCCCTATTTTAATCTTTGTTTTAATGAAATATTTGTTTTTGACTGCCTTTTATAATATGTTACACAAAGTTTTCAGGAATGAACAGCTTAGTGAAAGAAGGCTCAGTTAGACATCAAAATGAACCTGCGGACAAACTGCATAAAAGTTTTGGACTCCCCCTCCCCTTTTTTTTCCTTCATGCAGTCGGAATATTAATAGTACGACCGTAGTAGTGGTGCTGTAAAGAAATTGTTTCAGCAACATTTAAACTTTGCAGGAGTTAATCCCGTTCGGGTGTGAATACTTCTTCTCAACTCGAATTATTTTATCAAAGCAAGCATCTCGCCCATATTTAGTTGAAACGCTAGCGACAGAGAAAAACATTCTTTGTGAAATGCAGACAATAACATGTTAATCCGGTCAAAAATAACTGTTTTGCAAGAGTAGCACTTAATATGTTCATCAAATAAGCTCTATAACTGTCATCCCAGTCATTTGTTGAGCCTTTTAAAGGTAATGTATATATATATGATTAAAATGAAAAACCAACGTAAAAATAAAGCACAAATGTTGAAGAAAATACAGCATATAGCTATTTCAAGGCTACAATGGAGCCTCTTCATCAGTGCAAAACGCTCACCAACGCAACCGAAAGTCGCGAGAGAACTGACAACGATCACTTGGACACCGGTGGTCGTTGTCAGTTCCTTCGCATGTAAAAATTCCGTATTTAGCAAAGCGTGATTATGTCCGATCTCTCCAACGTGAAAAAGAATATGGCAATTGAAGCTCGTCTCGCTGGAGCCTTAAACTACGTCCAACCTTCAGCAGATTTTGTCTGGGTAAAATTTTGAACTCTTGTTTTCAGGCACTAGTTTCGTTAGTATTTGGGAAAGCTAAAAGGCTTTACTGTTTCACAGCTTGTTAATTGAAGAGACTATATTGTGACAAATTACATTGGTATTATGTATGAAATGCTCTTTTATATATGACTTACTCAAGATGGTAAATTTTAGTTAATAACGTCCTTTCAAGTTTTAATTGTTATCGCTGTATTTCAAAAATAGCAGGCTGCTTAAGATTTATGGGACCATGTATGCTGTCAAAAAGCAGGAAGTTATATATACAAGCTTATATATAAAGCTTATATATATATATATATATATATATATATATATATATATATATATATATATATATATATATATATATATATATATATATATATATATATATATATATATATATATATATATATATATGTATATATATATATATAGGAAACATATAAAAGCTTATATATAAAGATATATACAGGAAACACATAAAAGCTTCAAGGACGCATCAGTCTTATGTATTAGAGATTATTCGTGCTTCTTGATCCATTCTCATTAGCAAAAGCTTAGCATCAGCTTATTTTTTTATAGATCATGAAAATAAATGGAAATTCAGGGCATGAAACTCTGCGTCTTTAATATTAGTTTGTTATTAGCTTAATTTTTATCTTTATTTTTATGTTCTGAGCGCCTATTAAAATAATAAATAAATCTTGATTATGTGAAATAATTTTCGTTAACTTCTCGATTATACCCTACATAACTATATGCAAGGGGAATAGTTTGAGATCACTTTATCTGAAAGAAGAAACCTCTAATAACATTGCTCTTATAATGATTATAGTCACAGATCGATAAAAGCTCTTCAAAATTAAAAGAGTAGCAATCTAAATAAAAGTTTGTGTAGGGTGATTAGCCAGTAGTTGATCATTTAGTGGAAATTTCTACAAGTTCTATTTAATTTCATAGGAAAAAAAACTGGAAAAAAAATTGAAAATTTTTTAATGTGTCTTTAAAACTATTAGGATCAACGGTCATTAATCATTTCTCTGTTTTACTTACTATTTTTCAAGTTATTTCGAATAGAATTTAAAAAGGGAGATTTCGCCAATAGTTGACCACCCACTTCCTGCAGTTGACCAGCGTCTTCCAGTAGTTGACCACTTTTTAAACACTAAAATCTGAAATCTACTCTATTCAAATCGGACCGGATGCATGCCTGTATGTACTTATGTTCCTTTAAAGGTCGCCCCTCATTGGTTGTTGGGTGGATGACGTCATCACAGAAGTCAAGTAACTTTGATGATGGTTACACGACATTGACGACTAATAGGTTAAAATGTCGCGAAAACTTCGTGACATTTGGCGCCAAAACTAAGTCACCAAAAATGGCGCCAATTTTATATTATATATTCAATTTCTATGCATTGATATTATGGGTGATTAGTGTAAGTATAGTAAACTCTTAATTATCTGCAGAATAGGGTGATATGGTAACCGCGGATAAGTGTTTTTCGCGGATAACCCGCAAAATAAATTAAAAGCGATAACTAAAAAAATCAACACTCGCGCATGCTTTTAAACTCTGCCAGCGATGACCTATTATATATTTTTTTAATGCCAAATTTGGCGACATTTAGCAATTTTTCGCAAAATTTGGCGCCAAAAATAAGTTGCCAAAAATGATGCCAACTTAGCGATACCTCTGTAATTTCTCGCAAAGTCCATAGCAGCCACTCCAAACAGATATGACAACACCATCATGTAAGTCGCAGCAGGACCCGAACGTTACCGTCGACCCGAATCTAGTCAGCATAGCTGCCAGAAAAATGCCCAAATATTATAACATTTCTGTTAAGTAATCCATATTTGAAAAATGTTTAATAGTTTATACGGGGTATCCAAAAGTAACTTTCCCCATATACGGAGTCCTAGCGGCCTATTCGCTGAACCTATCGATTCAAAATTTTAGATACGGTTATTTGAAGGAATGGATTGAGATTGATGATTTTAAACAACGCAAACAACCTCATGGCTGCGGTTACAGTGATAGAATCTGAAAATTTTCAAATGACAACACCTACTTTTTCCTTGCGCAAATTGATCAGTGTATTGATGAGCCAGAAATTGCGTAGGATCGATCGAAGTGTGACGAAAATTGTTCGAAAATTTAAGCACCTACTGAAGAAACACGCTTTTCACTCTGCATTTTAAAGATTTTTTCCTTAATTCTTTCTAATTTTTAAAGATATTGAACTGGAATTCGATTGTGAATTAGGAGATCTTCTTGGGTTTTAAATTATAAAGTTTATAGTTGTTATCTGTTGCGCATGCGAAGTGAAAGTTAATTGCTTTAAAAGTTCATATTTCATCTAATTTTCAATATTTTAACTTCAAATTTCAGTGATATGTGTCTCTTTTATGTTGTTTTATTCTGAAATATTGGTAAGGGGTGCCGGAAAACTCTGCGTGTTATGAGGCGAAAACCTTTAATTTTTATTTTTTATTTATTTATCTATTTATTTTTTGAAAGAAATGCTTTTATCTTCTTGAACATAAGATACTTTCTCGAAAATATAGAACTTAGTTATAAATGATAAGAAAACATTTATGAAAATTGTTGCCTATTCCGAGCAAACTGCAATGAAAGATTACACTGGTCAACAAGGTTTCTATTCTTCATTAAGTAAGTGGTGACTTTTATATTTTAAGGGGTGCTGAAAAAGAATATGACAATAAAAATATTCCATCACACACAGATTTTTAAAAATTCCGAAATCTTTAAAATCTTAATTTAATGACATTTTTTCCAATACATGTACAATATTTTTGTCCTTTACCAGTTTATAAACAATTACAAAGCTTAAAACTAGTATAAAACACAAAAAATATGTATTGTTTAAAAAGTTGTAGAAGAATGGAAGAGATTTTTGAAGAAAAAAATAATGATACTTGCAAAAAAAAATCCTAAATTTCATACTTTATGTAGTTTTAAATGCCTTAACTGTGGATGTTTTATTATTGGCACTAACACAAACTTAAATAAGATATAATATTCTAATAAGATTCCAACAGTAATCCAGAGCAAATTAGGAGTAAACCGTCCGTGATATCCCGCTTAAACTGCAGAAATATTCAGGTGGAGGGGGGAGAATTTCAGTGACATTGAACATCCTAATTTTTTGTAACTTTTTAACATGTCTTAAATTAATTTTTCATAATTAGGACGTTTATTATTTCCTAAGGATTGTGTCACAACATTTTTAAAATAAATCCATGCTGTTTTTCCTAAATCACTTAAACTAGCTTCAAAATTTTGGTCCTTCATAAGCTTTCTTCTGTGCTTCAATGAAAATACCACCCTTTAATTTTTGCATAAATGAGTGATGGGAACTGTTCCTACAAATATTGAAATCAACACCCTTTTTACCCATTGATTTAGCGAAATTCTTTATCAATCCCAACTTTGAGTGAAAGGTGGGGGAATATTTTATTTTAATCGATTAGAGGAACGTTTTACATATTTTCTTTTCACCTGCAATATATTTTTTGCTCTCTCACCATTTCTTTTTTGATATAATGTTCATGTATTGCCCTGCTGGTTCATTCATACAAAAAATAGCAGAATATTGTACAATCAAGTTGCATACAAATGAGAACAGTAATTGATTAGAAAAAACTGCCCATATGCTCCAATTATGATGTAGTCAATTTCATGAATCAACATCTTCATATGTCCGTTGGGTTCTTTCAATATGCAAGAATAAGCTCTGGGAACCGATGGCAGAGCAAAGACAACTTCAACTACTGTGATCTAGCGTGAAACCGAAATGATACAGAACGCCTAGCGCATCTGCACAAGGTCGCGTATACAAAACTAATCAAAGTGAATTCGGTTTCTACTCTCTTCTTACATGTCTATCGCTGTAATGAGTAAAAAAATATGTGTTTATGGATCAAAAGTACCTAAAAGAAAAATATAGTAAACTTTCAACTGCTATAAGAGAGGTAGCATATATAAACCAAAACTTATAAATGAAATTTCTTAAAATTGGAGAGTGATAGAAAAGTTTTGGAAACATATATTTTTCAGCACCTTGAAATCTATAAGAAACACCCAAAGTGCATTAAGGAACAGAAAATTCGTTAAAATTTGTTTTTCATTGTTATCAAAAACCTTTATTTTTTTTTTTTTTTGTAATCTCTTTGTTTCTGGTCCCCTAAATGCATGGGTGATTGAATTTTTATTGGAAAACTACAGTTGATCCTTTATGTGACAAAAGCAAGAGAACTATTGGTCTCTTTATTTTCGGGAAATCTGTAAAAATGTGAATTTTTGAAAGCTCCCCTATACTTTTGGAGATATAGTGTACATGTCCACACTTTTCCGCAAACTTATCGAAAATTTAAATCACTTGTGATCCTCTTACGTGTATATCAGTATATCATCAAAACGAGTAGTTATGTTTTGTAAAAAAAAAACGGAACTAAAGGGACGAGTTAAATAGTTAAAACGCGACATCATTAATACAGCTTCATGTATTTTTAAACGCAGAATAAACTTTTTACACTTTGAAAATCCATTTGGTATGCCTCGATACTCTTAAAAATGAGTTAAAGTACTCAAGCAGTAATAATAAACCCTAAGGCTTTAAAACGAAACAGAAAGCGATTTTTTACAAGACATTTTTTTCCCCTCGAATTTCATGATGCGAAAACTTAATATAATTTGAGCACCTTATCTTCCAAGTTCTTATGATACGAACAAAAATATTGTAGTTAAATAAAACACAGAATGATTTACTTATTACAATTCAAAATTATCCTATTTTAGTTTGAACTAATGGATTATTTAAAATAACTTTATGATGGATAAAAAGAAATATTGCAATAAATAGAGCTTCAACAAATATATCATCAGCAATGTAAGTGTGATAAATTGCACGATTCATAGATTCAGCAGAGAAAAATTTTACGGATATAGATATGGTAATTTAGTTACATCTGCATTTCCCTTTTTAGTTCAAAACACAAATTTATCATTAGATTATTTTAATTTAATTCTCTAAAAATCAAGCTACTAATAGCTAGAAAAACCTTACTTTTTAGATCTATTATTTAAGTAAGAATAGATTTAAAAATCATTTTTTGCATGGGTAATTTTGCTAAATTTGCATGGATAATTTCAGTTTATCCGTGTAAATGAATCGTAAAGTAAATAATAAAAGTTAAATTCGACGAATAAAAAAAATCCTTGAAAAATTTAGTTACTTTAGTTTATTCCTTGTTAAGAACGTTCATGAAAATATTTTTAGTATTTGTTTATTTAATTCGCGTATTTAAACCGCCAAAAGTAATGTGGTGGGGATAATTTGATTGCGTAAAACAGTGAAGAATTTGCTATACCACTTTAGGGTACCACGAAATTATCAAAGGTTTGTAAATACCCATACATGAATGAGGTCAGAAAACTTAGTAATTAGTAGTATTTGGTTTTTAATATAGTTAGTTTATAACATATTGTTGAAGTTATGAAATGGGACGTTTCAAAAAAATTGAAGAAAAATGCTTACATATGAATAGAAAATATAGTTTATTTTAAAAGTTGTATGTTGATTTTTGTGACAGACTGCATATGAAATACATAATTTACAGCAATGTAGCCATAAGCTAGGCTTAATGATCAGAATTCAATGTAGGAGAATGTGGGGCAAATTGAAATAGTTAAGATAATAACTTACATTTCTCAAAATAAACAAGTTGAAAATTTCTTCTGAAAATTACAGTAAATAAAAAAAAATGTAATTTAAAACAAAACTTGCATTGAAACATTATTTTTTATTTTTGGCAATTAATTTCTACCTCCAAAAAAAGGTGGAAATTTTTCACTTATTTTTTCTCATGGGGTTAAGTGAAAAAGAAAATGTTTTTCTAATTAAATATTTTCTATTCGATTATTAACGATATTTTTGATCAAGTAAATCTATACATATAATAAAATAAGATGTTTGTTTGTGTGTGTGTGTGTGTGTGTGGCGCTTATCCCGGGAAAACGGTAAAGCCTAGAAAGATGAAATTTGGTATACTGGTGCAGTTTTTGCTGGAGATGTGCACCTCGGGCTTCGATTTTTGATATTTTAATTAGAAAAAAAGTTATTTAATGTTTTATGCGTTTTTTTGCACTTTTTAGTACTTTTTACCTCACAGACCCGGAACCAATCGCACCACACAAATATTTTTTGTACTATAGTGTAGAAAATTTAATTTTAAATAGGATGAAGGAAAAAATTTTGAAGATAGAGCAATTTTTGTATTTTTTATAAATTTTTGAAAAAACCTTTATTTCGCATTTTTTTCTGGGTTTAGTTTTTTTCGAAACCCATCCTGCAAAAAGTATTGTGCCCTCAATTCCAAAATTTTAGTTGGTAATAGTAAAAACATTCCGCCCCCTTCAGAAGAAAAAAGTTTTTAAAAATACGCAAAAGTTTTTTTTTACAATTTTTTAAATGCAGAACACGACGCGACCTGTAAGCATTGCCGGCTGAGTTCCGCACTTCCTCATCACGTGACCTAACTGAAATCGTTTGCTTTCTCTTCACTTTTTTTTTTTTTTTTTTAACGTTCAGAGATTTCTTGGATCTTTATTTTTGCAACTTTTTTTTTTCTGGACTGTTTGCTACATTTAATTTTGGTCAAATATTTTTGCGCATTTTAATTCAATAAAAGCGGTGATTTTTTAAAACTTTTGCAAGCGCTGCTTTTTGGACACTACAGGGAACATAGAGCCTTTTTTTACATGTAATTTTAAGTAAATAAATAAAGCCCGCGGTTTTTTAGCATGATTTTTGTAGGGATTGGTGGTTATGTTTGGTAGATAGAGAGATGATATTAAGTGGGAAAAAAATGCTTTTTTTTTTTTTTACATATAAAGGATTGTTAATTACTATCAGAGGTAGATATGCTTGGATCGTATAGATAGATAGAGAGAAAGAAAGGTGGACAAATATAGAGGTGGATACAGTAGATGGACAGTAAGAAATAGAGGAACTTCAACGGGGGATCAATAGCCCCCCCCCTCACACACCATGACTCTGAAAAAACAATGCTTTCACATAAAAGTGGAAATGCTTTTTGTTATTTTCCGACAAAATTTGCATGAAGAGTATGCCTTTTGTGCCTCTCCTCCCCTCCCCCCCCCAGGACGTTTTTCCAAGGTAATATCGCTGGTTTTTCTAAACATTCGATTTTGGTTTATCAGATGGACCGCATCGGGACGGGATCATTTTAGTCCCAGTCACTTTTTTTTTTTTTTTGAATTTCAATAAAATCGATGATTTTTATACTTTTGCAAACTGCAGGTACCACAGAGATACCATTTTTTGTGCTATTTTAAAAAATAAGTAAGCGCGCTTTTTTTTGCATGATTTTCTTTTTGTTAGGGAATAAGGTTGGAGGTTAGATAAAAATAAATAGAGATAGAAATTGCCATCAAGAGGTAAATTTGCATGGATCTGGAGAATGATAAATCTACAGGTCGATAGACACCGAGAGACAGACAGGCCCGTTATTTAAAGAAAAACAACGGGGGGGGGTGGAGGGGGGTTTCAAAGCCCCCCCCCCCGCTACTACGATTTGAAAATATAATTCCTAACGACGGAACTGGAGATATATCTAGAAAATATTTTATTCAAATTACTAATGTTGTAGATAGATATAGATTGATTGATACTGCCACGAAATTTATTTAAGCAACTGCCGAAGGCGGCAACATTGGCGTCAAAAGGCGAATGATAATATTGATACATAAAGAAGAACATTGATTAATACCGTCACAAAATTGTCCAAGCAGCCGCCGAAGGCGGCAACCCTGGCGCAAAAAGGTGGACCAGCTGGTCGCCGAAGGCGGCTAGTGAATAAATAAAAGAATGAATGAACAAATGGAAAGGAAATTTAAAAATAAACGAAAATATAAATAAATAAATAAGTTAATAAATGAGAAAAAAAATCAGTTTATAAAATAATGAATGAATAAGATAATAAGTGAATGAAGGAATAAATAAGGAAATTATTAAATAGGGAATGGTAATGAAATAAATAATAACTGAATACGTAAGGGAAGCTGCGGTACCCACGGATGGTTGTACCTACGGACGTTGGTTCGGAAATTCCGGGTATTATCGAGAGAGATGGAATGGGGAGTTCAACGTGTGTGTCTCAGCCCTCTCCAGTATCTCAGGAGGTTTCAACGCCGTCAAACGAACGCGTAAGACCCTATCTGGTTTTAGTAGGATCAAAATAAAAAAAACACATATATATATATATATATATATATATATATATATATATATATATATATATATATATATATATATATATATATATATATATATTGTGGATTGTACTATTTGTTAAGTTGTAGGTATCTTGTTTCCCTATGTTTTGAAGGTGTTTTTTCTGATTTTTAATGTCGTAAAACTGTGGTCTTGTCGATGTGACTGGCTTGCAAAACCAAAATCGCATACCTTTGTACCCAAGGACACATAACCATGTATACCCACGGACGAAAATTTTTAGCGTCTTTGGGTCACACTTGAATCTTCTTACAATGTGAAGTACCTCAAAGCAGTGCCTTGTCATCAACGTACGAAATTTACTTTCAACAATGACGATGAATTTGAAGTAGGGCTTGAAGATATAGTGCTGAAGTAGCCCCCACCTGTTGTAGAATCTACAGACCGTCAGTCATAGCCTTTTTCACTTGAAGTCAACTTTTTTTATGTTTTTGTTGGGTTAATCTAAACTGAGGTTTTTTTTAATGGGTTAATTTTGTTAAAGGTTTGAATTTTCATATACTAAATTGAAGTCATTATGTAGGTACATAGAGAGCCATAATAGTCATGTATCTAGTTATTTTTTCGTTTAAAAACACATTAGTCTCCCTTAAGAGTTTTTTTTTTTTTTTTCAATAGTTCACTGATGTGAAAAATTAAGGATAACTTTAAAAAGGAAAAAAAACCTTAGTTATTCGAATAATTTTGATTTCCGTTAGGTTTTTTGTTTAACGTTATTTTCAGTGGATGTTTGAAGTATTTCAATATAAAATGGCTTATGAAAATGCACTGAGTATAACTGAGTCTCTCAGACCTATTTATTTATTTTTTTTATCTGTACATGTGTAGAAAGGCCTCTTTCCGTGGGGTGAACGGGGTGTTGTACGCACGGACAAAAAAGGTGATTTTAAAGAAACATTTTTTGCAGTTAAAAGCTTTGAGATTTTCATCTGACGAAAATTGCCAAATTAAATGAAAAGTTGTAGATTCTACCACAAAATTTTACCGTTCGATTATGCATTAACAGAGATCAGCAAAAATTGAAAAGTAAATTTTATCCGTGGGTACAGCAACTTAACCTAAATGACTTTATGCAAGATTGAATAAGTTAATGAAATGAACTATTTCACGTTGCCCCGCATACACTTGATTAACTGTACAAAGCATTTGACATATAAGGGCTCAAATAAAGAGTGGAAGAACTGAACAAAAATATTTTTAATTTAAATCAAAAGAAATCGCCATGGGCGTTGAAGCAGAGGTCCAGCGTTGCAGCAGCAGGTCGATGCTTTTGCTGTAGAACGATCGGGGCTGATTCCTGAGGAAGTCCCGCACGGCTTCTTTCAATTCATTGTCGGAATGGAAACGTTTCCCCTGTAATGCTCTTAAGTGGCCCAAAGATGTGGAAGTCACATGGTGACAAGTCCGGATGCTCCAAAACTTCCCAATGGAAAATTTGTTTAGAGTCGTCTGGGTTTCCTGGGATGATCTTTGTGGATGTTAGTCTGAGGTTGAACTCAGGTTGAATTCGTCACTGATTTCACGGGTCTCTTAATCTTCCGATTAGCTCGGATCATTTCATTAATGAAGGCAATGGAATCATTGGTGATTGCGATGTTTGATTGGACCGGTCTCGACAGATCTGATGTCGTTTGCCGCCCTTAACCGTACTACCGCACTTTTCAATCTGGACGCATCCATGGCTAACACGACTTTCCTTTTGTACTATTTCCTCTACTGCAAACAGGTTTAACCGCTGAACGACATTTGAGATGCATACCTCATACCACCCTTTATATACTTGTGCACTGGCACTCTAATTGAATCATTCGTTCTGATGTTATTGCACGCGTCCACTTTTCATTTGGCCAACCCTTATACAAATAAGCTTAATATTAAACAAATGAATAATGCACTGCATATTAGTAGATCACAAACAATGTTTCCAATGCTAATAAAAATAATTGTGCCCTTTAATAATGATAATAAATAATTTTTGGTCTAACCAAAATATTACAATATAAGTGTCAATTTTTGAAAAATTGCTTGTATTTTCATATTCTTTGATTTTTAGAGGTATTTTTTTTCTTGACTGGAGTAGACTGCATGTGTTACTACATAGTAAAAATATTACTATATACCTAGGTATCGCTAAAAGCAAAGTAAATATTTCACCATTTCACTTTGCCCCGCAATTTCACTTTGTAACACATTCCCTTACATGAAAATAATGTTTATATTTAGCACAGCAAAAATACACATTTAAAAGAAGTGTGTTCCTAAATTTCTGAAAAATACATTTTAAGTACTCTCAATACGGAATTTAAAAAAAAGCACAATGGAAATATTTAAATAAAAAGAAAACTATTCAAGGGCATGCTTTTAAATTCGTACTGTAGGCGGACAGCATAATCATAAATATGTGTTGGAAGTTTTTTAAAAAGTCATCGAAACGAAAATAAGATAATACAAAAGATTCTTTTTTTCTGCTGTCGCAAAAGTTCCTGCACAAAACAGATTTATTGTAAATTTTTCTTGAAACATGATAGGTGCGGAAAGGCGAGATATTTTTCTTAGACTATAAAGTGTTGAGATCGCTCAATGAATAATCAAAATGCCAAAATATCTGCAGTTCTTGCCAGAAGGAGAAAACAATAATTGGAAACTGAAAAAGCTGAAGTAAATAAACTTTGTAAATCTCTCTTGTTTTAAATTGGTGTACAAGTGGTAGTCTATAGCGTTTTACTATGTGGAGAGCAATTCAAGCATGCATATCTCTAAAAAAGGCCAAGAAAAATTCTACTTAATGAGGATTAAAGGTTTAAAACCACAGCTAGAACTGACATTTTCTCTCTTAATAAGTTAAAGCATCAACTTGGATCAGAAATAGCACGCAACAGCAGAAGTAGATGAAAAAGAAAAAAAAAAAAACAAGATTCATCAAAAAAACAAAAATTTCAACGTAGCCTTTTTATTTCCTTTTACAAAAAAGGAAGCATTGTATTCGCGAAAAAAATTTCACTCAAAAATCTACCTTAATTTCCATTTTACTCACCCCCGAATGAATATTGAGTTTTTTTTTCTTCGACTCGACCACACGTGGATAAGTGCCTAAGAACGTATAGACACGCGAAATATCCATAATGACGATTCCCGAGTTAATTACAACTAATTTTTCTCGTGACGTCTGTATGTAAGTATGTATGTATGTCGCATAACTCAAGAACGGCAAGTCTTAGAAAGGTTGAAATTTGGTACGTAGACTCCTAGTGGGGTCTAGTTGTGCACTTCTCCTTTTGGTTGCATTCGGGTGTTTCTAAAGGGGTATTTTGCCCCTTTTCAGGAGGAAATCATTGTTAATTTCGATGTAAACTCAAGTGGTGTTATAATTTGGCGGACACTTGGCAATATATAGCCAGTTTTTCGGTCGCCAAGTTTTGTCGCCAACTTGGCAACAAATTTGGCGATTTTTTTTTTAAATCTAATTTCAATTTGGCCACTGTTGGTGATATTTAGAATGAAAACTATTGAATCACATTAAAATTGCCAGTAATGGGGAAAAGACATTAAATTGGAGTAAAAGGAAGTCATGTGATGCACACATCAGCTCGTTTTCTTTGTTCTGCAATGCTCAGAAAACAGTCTGATGATTTTAATTTTAAAGCACTTTAACGTTAATTTCAGATGTAAATAGGATGAAGAAAATCAGAACCGACCAAAAAATCCTTTTCATTTAAATAACTTTACGACAATGAGCCCTATCAAGTGATTGTTTGGAAATACTATGCAAAATGATTAAAGTAATCAAGAGTTAGCAGTAATAAACTCTACCTAGGTTAATTTTTGACTGCATGCACTCAGAGTCGTAGATCTATTTAAAAATATTGCATAAAATAAATTTTTATCGATGAGGGTAAAAATGTACAACAAAGTCGTCATCATTCATTTCAACTTTTCTTGGGAGACGGTGTACAGATTGTACCAAAGAAAAAAATGCTTAACTCGAAAAAGGTTTACTTGTGCACATATACACACATGTTGAATAGCCAAAGCCATGTTTTAAACATAATCATTTTCACTAATTGATATTGTCGACTTATAACTCTATCTAGCGCATAAAGTTACTGTTTCAGTGAGAAAAGTAAAAATTAATACTTGATGTTCAGATAAATTAAACCATCTTACAGCTTCCTGTATTATCGCAGTTTGTTTTCATGTGGGATGCTAAAAATTGAAAAAAAAAAAATAAATAAAAACATTAGAATGTATTCGTAAAAAATTCTAAGGACATTATTTCAGCTAGAAATTTTGCATTTTTCAATTTAAGAGTGGAAAAAATCCCCTTCGGGAAAAAAAATGTCTAAAATAACTACGATTTTACCTTTTTTTTTTTTTTTTTGAACCATTCTCTTCTCTACTCTAGCTCGAGCATGCTTGGTATCACTATTCTAGATAGTAGGGCCAGCGACTCCGATTAAAGTACTATAGGGCTCACCATATCCCTACATTTGGGGGGGGGGGCAGCCCAAAAAACAGAGGAACACTTTTTAACGATAAAGTAATGTAAAAACAAGATAAAGTGTTGAAAAAAAAATTTCGATGGGGCATCATTTAATGGGAAATGCTAAACTGTTTTAAAACCCAAAGCTTTACAACTAATTTTATATGCCTCTATATCTAAAATCTCACATAAAATACTGCTCATCCAAACATTTGTCAAATTGCATTTTATAAGAGTGAAAACTAAAACTTTCCAGACTGCCCAGTCCCCAATTCATGATTGATTCTGAGCGCAAGCACAACTCCTGATTTATACTGTTACTGAAAAATAACTGCTCTTGGAAGATAGCAATTATTATGTTACAGTTTTCCGGCATATATTTATATTTCTAAGAGAAAAATTATAGCACTTAATCAAATAATATAATAATGCGACAAAAATTGGTGATTGGGCGATTGCATGTAATTGTCTCCTGAACTTTTATGGTTCTGCTCTAAAACGTAGTAAAGTAGGTATATTTCTCTATAATTCCGTTTAAGATTGGTTGGAGTTAGTGTCATTAACTTATTTATAGCCATTGCTAGAAAAAAGATTAGTTTAATATTTATTTTAAAATATTTAAAGGTAATACTTACACGGCTTTCTTTGTTTAGTTCCTGCATTACGTTAAGCTATAATTGTATTCATATTCCATAGGTACCACACTAGAAAAAAATTTAAAAAAATCTCAGACATCTCTTCATAAAAAAAATCTAAAGAAAGACTCAAGACTTTTGGAACTTTTTAAAAATCTCTATCTACTAAGAAAATCTGCAGATTATAATTCCCTAGATTTTCAAGAGAAATCTCTGAAGAAAATAGCATAATTTTAACTCCGTAGATTTTTTTAGAATGAAGACTTAAAGTGTTGCAAACGACTTGATATTTTCTCAAGGTAGATTTTTTGAAATTATATCTTGAAGAAAATCTAGTCTTTCTACGGAATATCGTATAAGGAAACATTTTAAATAATTTAAATATCTTGCAAATTGCACCTATGAAACATAATTTTATGCTCTCTTATGCCACATGATCATTAAAACTTTCAGCAAGGTCAAGTTTAAACTAGAATAAATGTAAAGAAAATATCTCCATTTATTCTGATTTACGTATCTTTTTGTTTTTATTGATTCATTTTTCCCTTCGTTTCATTATTTTTTAGTTTTACGTTTCTGTTAATTTTTCGAAGCAGTAAATCTTATAATATTTATTCTTTTTTTCCGGCAATTTGATTCGGATTCTTTGAGCTTTATTATTATTTACGAGGGTGCCCAAATAGGAAGAGGGGGTGATAAGTTTTTAGGGAATCGATATTTTTTACTTTTTAAGGGAACTTCATGGTATTTAAGCGATGCACTATTGCTCCGGGGGGATGGGCACCCCTGTTTTTATGTAACTTAAAACGCTTAGATACTGTAATTATGAATGATAATTCTTATAATCATACCTCATTTAAGAATTTCTTATACCAAAGATATACAAATGAAATTCATAATTTATTTTTCCTTTCCCTTCGTCCCCTTTCAAATAAAAAGTATCCTTTCAATTTTCATTAAACAATACAATTCTTAACAGAAACTTATATTTAATACAGTTCCAACATTTCTTACGAACTACACAGATAATTTTCTTTTCGATAATTTCTGCATGTTTTGTGGGGTAATTTTTTAAATATTACAGTCCATTTTTAGTACAATATTTAATATGAATGACATTTTTTTTATTCTTAATTTCAAAAAAAATTAAACATTAGATTATTTGTGCTATGTTTTCACTATTGCAAGCATCACTTACAACCATGCATACATCTTTTTCATTATATCATGCGTGTACTTATAGTATAGTAATTGTCATTTCTATTGTTCCTATATTAAATGGAAATCAATAGTTTTTCATATAATACGATACTCTAAGTTTCTTAACAGCCCAAATTTCTGTGTAAAATTACTTTTTAATAAGCAAATTTAATTCGACTTTAGTAAGTTTTTGTCTTGCTTAAGGGATTTTTTACTTTTAAGAAAAAATTTACTCCCTCCCATGACTTTATTAATTGTGAGATAACTGATATTTATGCGAAAATTATTTAATTCTCATAGAATTGATTTTCTAATTCGCTTTGCTGAAAATGCTTCGCATCAGCGAAATTTTAAGCGCATAATGTTTGAGTAATACATTAATGAATTAATTTTTAAAATGTAATTCAGCAGCTAGCTTATCAAATGAAAAATATTTTTTGTTACTCATACGAAAGTTACAAAAAAAAAGAAAGAAAGAAAGACAAAAAATAGATAGAAAACAGAGAAAAACTTCACATAGAATTTTAAAAAAACATACAAGTATATACCTTTTTCCTTTCAGTATTTGAGTTTTGTGTATGCAAAAAAAAAATGTATTCTGAATTTAACATTCAGAACAAAACTTTGTCCACGAGAGTAATCAACTAATTCACGTATGAAAAAATAAATAATTTTCAACCACTGTAAACAAATATTTGCATAGTTTTAAACGTGTGATTTAAAAATTATGTAATTATTGTAAATAATGCATATAATTAATGTCAAATACTTCCAGATAAACTACAGTGCATAAACTGGAACATGTAAAACTTCACTCACAAAATATTTCATTTTTAAAGTGTAATAATGCACTTAATTCAGCATACTGTTCCAGCTTCAAGAAAGCTCATTAAGAAGAAATGTGTAACACACAATCTTTTTTATGGCAAGGTTCTTTTCAGTGCAAGCATTTCTAGAGATATTGAATTACTAGGTTCCGAATTGAAAATATTTTTTTATATTTACAAGAAAATAAACATTTTTCACTTTCTGACCTTCTAACCGATTAAAAAAACTTCAGAGTTAAATTCGGTATTGAAATGTTTCCAGATTTCTCGAGAATGCGTTTAGATAGGTAAAACGTATGGAAAACATCTATAAACTATCGTAAAATTTCTAGAGACATTTTAAAGGCAAATCCAAATTTTAAAATATCTTGAGATGTCTGCAAAACGTCTCGAAAAAAGCTCGCATTTTCTCACTCAAAACTTGAAATCATTTTTAGTGGAGTGTAGCCCAAATACATTGATCAAAAAGTCAAACCATTTTAGGCAGTTTTGAAAACCAATAGAAAATGTCTCTATAGGAAAGCGGGTAAGTTCAATATCATTCAGGGTGCGCTTACTTAGAAAATGCAATGAGCCAACTTAAGCAGGAAGTAGGTCTTGAGAAAAAACCAGTTGTCATCACCAAGAAGTTTGTATTGAAACCAGCATTTTGCTAGTACTCAACTTACCCAGTTTCCATTTCTGGTAAGGAGAAGGATTGAAAGTGCAAGGATTGAAGGATTGCAGTGATCCACTTTTCCTCTTTTATATAGCGAATAATCTTATTGCATTTAAAAAATACTTCATCCAATAAGCCGGCTTTTGAGGCCAATCAACAAACACCTAAGGCGCGTTTACAAAAGGATTACAATGAACCGGCTAAAAGCCAAGAGTACGTATTTTCAAAAACATCCATTTACACAGCATCCCTGCAGCTTTGAACTAACCAGCTTCCTTTCTGGTAAGGAATAAAGCTGGAGTAGTTGAAAAGTTCAATGTAAACGGACGTAAGAAGTGTTATTGGTCAACAGCCGGTTCCAATGTAAACGGTCTTTATACAAATTCCTTGCTACCTTCTTGATGCCGGCTCGTTGCGTTGCCTTTATAAACGCGATCAAACATTACTTGTTAAAATTTTCTTTGGTGATAGTTCTGATATTTACTTTCCGGGCACAACCATACAAGTGCATAAAAATTGTGCAATAAGACGTCGAAATTTTCTGTCCAATGCATTTTTATGCGTATCGAAATAAAATAATACACTGGCCTCAAGAAGTTAAGGTACAACTGTTTTTTTTGCGTCTAATTTGCAAATGAATGAATGTAGAAACAAAAAATTTGGAGGATATGTGCATTAAATAGTTTTTTATTGAATGCGTCATAGAAATTTGTATAAGTGTATTGCAAAAACGATTTATAACAAAAAAAAGCAATCTTTTCGGAAAAATCCATTCTTGAAGAAAACAGAACATCATAATGTTATGTAGTAAAATGCCATAGAAACGTTACAAAAATGGATTCTAATAAGGAACTTGTCCTCCCTCCTAACTTGAATGCATTGGCGGCATCGATTTTCCATGCTGTTTATTTAGCTGTCGGACACCGGAATATGAAGCAAATATTAGACACAGAGTAGGCCTTGTTCCAGCTCATGTACCGACCTTGGAGGAGGATTTAAAGCAGCAACCTGTCTGCCCAGATAGTCCCAAAGATGTTTTATTGGATTCAGGTCTGAAAATCGAGCTGGCCATTCTATTCGTTCCAAACCGTGGTCCTCAAGATATTCCTCAACAACCCAAGCTCGGTGAGGTCGTGCATTACCATCCATCTGAATTAAGGCATTACCAATAGCACTAGAATATGGGCGGACATATAGATCAAGGATCTCACCCCGATACCTGAGACCAGTCAGAGTTCCTCCAAGGAACTCATGCAGGTCAGTGTGACCACCGAGTGAGATCCCAGCCCAAACCATGATTCCACAATCTCTATAACTCTGCCTTTCAACAGTGTTGGATTGATGGTATCTAGTGCGCTGTTCCCTCCAGATCAGTAGACGCCCTGAATCACATTCCAATGTAAATCTGGACTCGTCTGTGCACAGCAGAGAAGCCCACTGCTGCTGGGTCCAGGAAACATGTTCTCTTGCCCAGCCTAAGCAGATCCTTCGCTGTGGTCCGTTGAGTGGAGCGCACACAACTGGTCGTCTTGTAACTTGCATACAGATCGATCTGCATTGTGAAGACGATTTCGCGCCGTAGTAGCAGAGATTTTTCTTCCTAATGCTACAAAATTCTACAACGAGCTGAGGCACAGTAGTGATTCTTCTCCTTTGAGCTGAAAGAACTAGAAAACTGTTGGACAACGGTTGTTTGAAAACAGGTGTTGTAGCTCGTGGTCGGTCTGGAACAGGTCTTCTGGACACAGAATCTTCTGACTGGTATTGATCCCAAAATCGCTGAACAACACTAGAGACACATTAAGACGTCTAGCAGCATCAGCCTGAGACAATTCCATTTCTATCCATCCAGCAGCCCGCCACATTAACGAATCGAGCAAACGACGTCTCTGACACATTTTCTAAACTCTATTGATTGTTGTCACCGAAACTGCCAACAACTTACACACAAAAGTACGAAAGCCTGATATTTGCATGTTTTATTCTCACTCATAAAGATATGTTCTTTTCTACAAAATAAAAGTGGCAGCTATCCTTTTTTTATAAATGGTTTTAAAGTTCGTTATTATCATTCATGCAAACTATGCATTTTATTGTTACTGCCATTTTTGAATGGTGAGCTTCGAACATGTTGTACCTTTACTTTTTGAGGCCAGTGTATTGTATAGTTAAAAAGTATCAAAACTTATGGCTATACAATATTGGAGCTATAATTTTTTTTCACTTAGAAGATTGAATTGTAATTGGTGTTTTTCCTGAACAGTAAGGTAAGATGAAAGGGGTGAACTGAGACAATTGTTTTTTGATAAATTGAGATTATACGAACCAACAATGCTCAATATTCTTACCATAGTAACACATATGTTGTTATTCATCTATTCTTTGTAAAATTTGATGAAAGAATAAATGTTTTGGATAAAAATGCAATAATTTAAAATTTAATTTCCAGTAAACGATGTGATTTTAATATATATTCATAAAAGCTCAACATCGTGTAAGCATCATGGCTTTTTTTAATATATTTTTTATAACCTGAAAAAAACGAAAGCAAGGAACAATATGCCAAATGTACCCTAAAGTTAAAGCTTGTTTTCTGTCAAAATTTCGATACCAAGAAAGATATAAATTGCATCAGTTATTTTATGCACCGTTTACGATTACATAAAACTTCACAAAACATGCGGAAAAATTTTGATTTGAAAGCACAGCTTTCACCTCGTAAAAATTCCAAATGCCGCTATAAAGTAGTCTACCTTAAACAATGCCACTTTCTTAAAGTTAACTTAGCAAATCTGGGTCACAAAACCGATTTTGAAGTAACCTTATTATGTTCCTTACCTACAGAACATTTCAGTAAAATGAGATATTTGAGATAGCGCTGCCATTAAGATAGGGAACGAACTAGACCGAAGTCTTTTGTACCTCGGTTTACGTAATTGCTGGGACTTGAATGGTACAACTGTTTGGAGTTATGTTAATTATAATATGTCTGCTAAAGAAAATAAGTGTTTATTAGGGCGTCAGAGTACTTTCTTTTTTAAAAGAAAGTATAAAGAAAAGTAAATATTGATTTTATTTAGCTACGAATTTTACTTAAATTACTGACTTTTTCTAAATTTAATGCTGATTTTACATACATTACGGATTTTATCCTCATTTGAACTGCTGAATTTGTTTCAACTAATTACTAATTTCACATAAATAATGGATTTTCATTTATGTGAAATATTTATTCTATATGAGTTAATTGCTGTTATTTTTCGTAAATTACCTTTAACCTACATCTGGAAAACGAATAAATAATACACGAAATTATTCCTACCATACTCGGGTGAAGAAAGGTAGTTGTTTCAATTGACATGAGTAAATAAAAGCGAACATTTTGTAGCTTCATTTTGTTATCTTTTCGTGGCATATTTTCCTTTTTAGCTCATTTTTATACTATGACCTATAAAATTAAACATCCCTATCAATTACTAATACAAAAAGTCTTAAATATGTCTAGTATTTCCAAAAATTTAAATCAAAAATACTAATTGGAATTGATACTAATTGGTTGTCCCATTCTTTGGAGCATGGTATAGTTTAGACATAAAGTTTAAGAAAATCTTCAATACATTCATTTTTTAAAATAATAATAATGGTTTCGAGTAAAGTATGGAAAGTTCTGTGAAGTTAAAATACTTATTTAATATTTCCCTTGGAAATTTAGCTATATGGAGGTAAAATGTAACATGAGCTGCTATTAAAAGCAAAGAATTAAATTCAAAAATAATCGCTCTCCCAATTACAACTATGATACAATGTAATTATAGTTTTAAATGATAGAAAAACAATTAAAACTTTAACAAATCGTCCGACAGAAGCGGCCTAGGGATAGCAATAAAAAATAATAAAAATAATGCACCCTTCGCATATATCGTTTTGACATCTTCATCACAAAGGATATTGTGTCATTCAAGCCATAAAAGTTGTCTCAAATGCTTTAATTTGTTTAAAACACTTACCACAATCGTTGTCTTTATTGCGTGCGATCAGTTCTGCACGCTACTTTAAAACTTCGGATGTATTGAAGTAACTTTAACCCCATTAAGGATAAAACATTGTGCCATTAACCTCCAGAAGGCTTAACACTTCAATGAAATGTTCCTATGCGTTTAAATTTATTTATCGGAGTTAATGTCCTCCTAACTGGAAATACAAGACTTCAGAAATGTACTAAAGCAAGCGTAAAAAAAATATAAATACATAAAATAAAATAAAAATAAAAAACAACAGCATATTCATAATACCTGGGAGCTTAAAAGTGACGTATTTTTCACCAGCAAAATGTCAATAACTCACGGTAAATGTGTTGTGGGTCGAATAAAGTTACTTTTAATCTAAAGTACAGCTAATACTTTTTGACATAATTATTTTTCTTGAAATTTTCCCATTATCGGTATTTCCCAGCAACTTACAACGCAAATCTTCATATCCACAGGGAGGATCTAAGCGAAAGTGAAGACACAGCGGCTAAACAGCCATTTCATTCCAGATACAGGCAAGTCTTTCATTCTTATCTCTATTTCAATGTATCATTAATAGAGTTAATTTGAGTAAAATATTTCTAGAAATGTTTTATTTCACCAAAAAATATTTGCCAAATACTTAATTAAAATGTTATGAAAAATGTACAGTTTAATAGTAATAAAAGGTGCCAGACGTGTTTTCAAGATTACAGATTAGGATACAGACACCTCCTTTGACAAGTAAAAATTAAACTAGATGATAAATAATACATATATCATCTATTTTCTCATATGAAAAATAAGCAAAACCTGTGGTTATTTTTTGTTATACCATCTAATAATTAGTAACACTCTAAAATTTGATCGCCAATGTTAATACTTTGCTTTGTTCTAACTCTATAGCTGTCACAAAAGCATTGTTTTATGATTTTTTCCTCAAGTGCTGAAGCATTTTGTCAGTTTGTTATTCGCTCTTTCAATGGCATGAAATTGCTGGTCTTTTATACAGTGACACCTATAGTACGAAGGCCTTTGTTGCTTTTATAGTAGGGGGGCATATTACATTCCGTGGGAAATTTCGTGAGGAAATTGTGAGACCAATTTTAATATATTCCTTATGGTCTATATAACTATGCCTCACCGGCTGTTTTGCTTGGATTCGTGTCAGACGGCCTGTATGACGTCATCAATCCAAGATGGCGGCTTTGATGAGTTTTTGAAATTATGAGTTTATTTTTGGGTATTTTGTGATAATTTTTCTGGTGAATTTACTTGATAAATATTCTATTCACCTTCTTATTATAAATTAAAAATAAAATATTTGATTTATTTGTTTATTGACTCATTTTTAAAGAAAATTCTGATAAATCCTTTTTTTTTTACCTTGGCACATTCTAATTAGCAACTTAAAAGTATCTCGGGTGAGCTTTCGCAGTTAAAAATACTTTTATTTTTCATGCTAAGATCACTAAACGTTAGTACAGTCGAACCTCGTTAATTCGAACACGATTATAACGAACTACTGCTAAAGCGAACTACATTTGCGGACCCAGTCCTTCTGTTGAAAATCACTTAACACACTCAACACTATTGTTGTTCAGATAAAACGAGCTACTGTTGGGACAAATTTACTTTGAAGGACCCTTTGAGTTCGTTTTAACGAAGTTCGACTGTGTAATCGTTTAACAGAATTCCTAATAACCTGTATAACTGCGCCTTACGAGAAGCTTTTCTTACATCTTTTAGAACGCTCCCCAGTAACGCAAAACAATCCCCTGAACCTGTTATTCATATTCCAAACTGGTCCGCGTACAACTCTATAGTTAAAAAGCAGCAGATCACTGAAACTCGTGTTTGTGTATTACCTCTTATCGATTGCAGCTCAAGTTTTTCAACACAGCTTACTTTCATGCAGAAACTGGAAGACGTAACTAAATATATTTTAGGGGAAAATTCACCGATAGTAGTTACCATGGATATTGGGTTATACAAACCAGTTTTAAAACTTTTTATGGCAAACAAAAACTTGTCCCATAATTGGATTATTAGACCTGGTGAATTACATACGGTTATGGCTATGTTGCTAGCAATTGGGTTATATTTAGATGGTACAGGTCTCGACGCCACTTTGACTGAGACAGTGAAACTGTAGTGTCGAAAATTCTTGCAGGAAAGTGTGTTAGACGGGCTATAGAAGCACATTCTACGTTAAGGGTTGCACTATTCAAATGTTATCTCGATGCCTTTTATACACACAATGAAGAAATTAAATTTCAATGCGATGATAAAGTACAAAAACTAATCTACTGCTTTCAAGAAAAAGAGTATGGTGAAGCAAAAGAACTTCACTCAAATGTAATTCAGATATTAATAGATTTTAAAATACATGAAAAAATGAAAGATTTTGAGGATACAGAATCAAGTGGAAGACCAATATTTAAACTTGTTTTGTTATATATGCATATGGTTGATACTATACTACTTTTTATACGGTCTGCTAGGTCTGGAAATTGGGAATTACATATTTCTTCATTGGAAGCTTTCGTTCCCTATTTCTTTGCTTTGGATTTAACAAATTATGCAAATATGATATCATGGTACCTGACTGATATGAAATGTCTTAAAGTTAAGCATCCAAATCTTTGGAATGAATTTATGGAAAGACATTGGGTTGTTAAAAAGTCTTCTGAACCGTTTTGTGCTTTAGGGTCAGATGAAGCTTTAGAGCAAGAGAATAGGAGAATGAAAGTAATTGGAGGAATATTAAATATAACTCATTAAGAAAAATACTTTAGCGCGATTTTTTTTTTTTTTTTTTTTTTTTTTTTTGACCTCTCCAGAGCTGGCAAGGCTTTCTGATAAAACTAAAGCAATGATTGGATTAAATGAAATGTTAAGGAGTAAACATCATCATTTGGCAAGTTTAAGAGGAAAGCGACAACATGAAGATGTGCAATCTATATATAATGCCATCAGAGTATCAACAAACCGTATAACATATAATGGCAGTGAATTTATTAACACAACAACCAAGTCTGTATATTGTGAAGCCACACAAACAGAAGTATTAAGCATTTTAAACAGAGGCCGTGAAATGTACGCCACTTTCAAACGAGAGAGAATTGAAACTGAAAATAAGAACTTCTGGGCTCCAATGAAGAAAGAAAAACTAAATCTATGTAAAAATAGCATGAAGAAAGTTGCGACAAATATAGCTGGCACTGTTCTACAGTTAAAAGCTGATCGATCGTTATTTACCCGTTTGCTGGTTGTATCGAGGAGCCGAGCAGACATTGATTTAAAAGCAGCACTTGGTGCATATGAATTTTCGGCTTTTCCACAGTCTATGTTTAATTTGGACGTGTCGATAAAATTGTCCCAAAACAAACCAAAGTTAATGAAGATTTTAGAGGAATGTGGCTCATAAAAAGTAGACAGTAGCATCAAAGATTCTTTACCAAACTCCATGAAATACTCAAAAATACCGAAGCAAATGAATAGAAAATCTTACAGTGTTGTTGTTATTGGTGGAATGACTGAGCCACAATCAATGAAGAAATCAGAGCTAGTGAAAACATGTAATGATTTAGCTGCAGAATTTAATAATAAGATCAAGGAAATTCTTTTAAATTAGGATGAAACACACTTAGTGTTTGACACATATATCGAAAACTCGCTGAAATCTGCCATGCGGAAAAAAAGGGTGAGTACGTTAACACCCATTGAGTTTAAAATAACTGATTCTACTAATATTGGAAATATACAGGTGAAAACCCTACTTTCTCACATAAAAACAAAGGATAATTTGACAGCTTATCTGGCAGATAAAGCTTTAATGTACACACGCGGCATTGATAAAGACCTAATCGTTAGTTGGAGAAGTGATGCTAAATCATCATTAAAAGGTGTTGTGACTGCACTGCAAAGCAGTCATGAAGAGGCAGATGTTAAAATAATACTGCACTGTCTTCATGCTTCTAGAGAAGGGGCAACCAGTATTCATATATATTCCCCTGACACTGATGTATTTTTACTATCATTGTTCTGGTTAAAATCATTTCACTGCCCATGCTCATTTTTGACTGGTGTAGGTAGTAATCGAAGAATGATCGATCTAACCAGCATTGTGAAAGCAATAGGACCCGAAAAAACTAAAGGAATATTAGGACTCTATGGGGCCGTGGTAGCCCGATCGGTAGAGTATCGGATCCGGGGCCGGAGGGTCCTGAGTTCGAACCTCGATGGTTGAAGACCCACCGTCGTCATTGAAGGGGACTGGGCGACGTTAAATATGCTCGTGGTCTCAATGTCCTCCAAGTGAAATGATACCTCTGGGGATGCTAGCACCAGGTAGCTATTAGCTCCTGGACTAGTTCTAAATTCTCATTAACTGTTCGATCCGGTGATGGTGCTGCCATCTATCGGTATATAAAATAATGGAGGCAAGGCACTTAGTATGCAGTCCTCGACATAAATACAGTTGTAGTCAGCTGTGACTCTGAATAGGAATAGGATAGGAATAGGACTCCATCAGGATGTGATACAACATGTTCCTTTGCTAGGAAAGGGATACCATCTTTTTCGAAAATTTACAAGACGGCAGACAAAGATACTCTTGATGTTCTGAGTCATCTGGGGTCAACCGAAGAATTTAATGCAAATGATATAGTTGCTATTGAAGGATTTATTTGCTCCGTGTATGTGCCTCTGACCAAGATTTCTTACATTGGAGAACTTCGTTGGTTCATGTTTTCCAAGCAGGAGGCTAAAAATGAAAATTTGCCTCCTACAAGAGCATCTTTGTCACCATACATTTTAAGAGCGCATTATCAGGTATTAGAGTGGCGTCTTGCTGACCAGCAGCACCCGAATTTACCGTCACCGTTAGACTTCGGATGGGAAAAGAAAGACAACTTCTATGTTCCAGTTATGTGTATACTTCCTTGTGCATCTGAATTCATCTTGAAGCCAGTTCGATGCATTTGTCTAAAGGGAAAATGCATTGTTTCATGTAAATGCAAATCTCAGAACATTTCATGCACTGAACTTTGTGTGTGTGGAGGTGATGAGGACTTATGTGAAAATCACAGCCAACAAAGCGATATTGATGACACTTCAGATGAAGAACTTTAAGTAAGAACTGTGTATTTACTTTTAAATCTGTATTTTTTAATTAAAATCAGAGTTTAAATAATTTACTCATTGATTAGAGTACATAAAATGTAAGTAATAAAATTGTTATTGTTTCCGATATTAAGTTGCGGAAGTTGGAAATTTTTCTACATTAAAAAAAAAGTTTCTTATAACCCCAAAACACGTGTATGCAAATAATTTTACATGTTTTTATGGAATAATAAATTTTATTTTATCATACAAGCTTTCCAAAATATTTTTTAACTGCTATTAGTAACTAAAAAAAGTTCATGAAATCTGAATCGAAAATCAAACAAAAAAAAACAAAAAAAAAAAACTATTTTATCTGGACAATGTTTTTAAATTTGAAAAGTAATCGTATTAAAATATTTAATATGTAATACAAGTTGAAAAAAAATCATAATAGGCCTCAAAAACGTGTTAAAACCGAGAATTTTCTTCAACATCTAGTGCAGCCGCCATCTTGGATTAATGACGTCACACAGGCCGTCTGACACGAATTCAAACAAAACACCCGGTGAGGCATAGTTATATAGGCCATAAGGAATGTATTAAAATTGGTCTCATAATTTCCTCACGAAATTTCCCACGGAGTGTCTTTTACCGTAAGTATGCAAGTGGACTATTAATAGAAATAACTGATATAATCATCGAGAGATCGTGTCATCAGTTATTCCTACTTCCACAACTTGGACAGGAAACTGAAAGGGAAGGAAATTTCCTCCTATCTCCTATACCTATATTAAACTGATTATAAATCCACTGTTGGACTTTTGAGAACACGTATTTGACGAGTATGTACCTCGTGTGTATCCGGTGATTCTTGATGGCATCGGGCCCCGAACCTGGAGTACTCTAATACCGAGTTCGATGTTCTATTGCGCATTACAAACGTTAAATTTAATAATGATTTTTCTCTCAAAATGCCAAACAATATTATATACAATAAACTGACAGCCATTATGACAGCCAGAGACTACATTTTTGCTTTCTCAATGAACTAATCAGTCTGGAATTGTCAATAACCGAGCTGGAGGCAGATGTCTTCTCATTGAAGCTGTAATTACCTTCAAACTGGTAGCTGAAATAAATGAGCAAACCAAAGAGATTCATCAAGCAATATACCGACAGCCCAATGCATATGACATAACCGGCTGTTTGTATATTGTTTGTAGTTCTGCCTTAGCCATGGCTTAATAGTGGTAGCTTACTGCTTAAAACTGTTATAGCGCAGAACTATTTCCTTAGCTTTTAATATGTTTTTTTACACAATTTAAGCTACACTTTAGCTCAAATGTGAGTAGTTCAAAAATTTGGTTTCTTTAAAAAAAAGAGCAATATTTGCGTAGTAATATATAGCCAAAATATTTCTGGGAAACGTTTATATGCAATCCACATCCATAGATATCAAAACTGAAACCTCAAAAAATATATACATTAAAAGAAAAATGTCCTGGAATTATAAGAAATCTTACAAATGGGGGGAGGTGTAATTGTAATTTTGAAAAATTACTTTGTAGCTGAACGATTTTTAGGAAGAGTACCAATTGCACTTTTCATTTCAAAAACAAAGATAAATGTAATTTTCAAACAGTTTGTAAGCACTCCACCGGATGCCGCCAGGGTAAATATTTAGTCTTAACGCTTTTCGACTAAAACTTAACAGTGACACTCAAATTTGTATGAAAAATGTTCCATGTTTTTTTTTTTTTTTTTTTAAATAAGATGTTTTTAAAAATAGTAATATATAAGGATCTTATTGCTTGAAATATTTTAATATTTTACGAAAGTTTTATGGTTTGAAATGACATACATAATACTTGAAGTATATAGCGTTTAAAAATAGTCAATAATCTACATATATATATTTTTTAATGACTTGCGTAACATTTAAGACGCAGGGATTTCTTAAGAATTTTATGCTTTGAAAAGATGTGACTAAAAATAACAAAACCCCTTGTTTTATCGTTTTCAGTATAGAATCAATGAGCATACCTTCGAGATTCCTGGAGATTGTCTCTCCTCAAAACCGTAATTGCAAATTCTAAGATTCAATAATTGCTTAAACGAAAGTAGATTCTTGAAAAATCAAAATATCGGAAAAATTGCAAACCTGATTACGTTGAGGATTTTGCACTGATTGCTGAAAGGGGTAAAGCAAACAGTTTGTTACTACGGTACTATCCAAAATTATTTTTAAAGAATAACCAAAGTGACTAAAATATTTATTCTGTACATTCATTTGGTCTTTTGGCATAATGTAAATTAAACCGCAATCTTTTCAAAGCGATACCATTTTCTAGAATATAATGTTCTACAGCTTTTCAAACTCAAGCCACATATCTTTGAAAAATTGGCCAGAAAAGTAATATTTAAAGCTAAGACTGCAGAACTATTCCGACTTGAAATGATCTACGGGTTCTAATTTTGTCTTCCTCTTCTAAACCATAGCTGCCAATATTGTAGCCCATGGGCTGCTAGATGGTCCGCAATGACTATAACTGAATCCTAGCCTACTAAGTGTATAAAACCATAAAAAAGACCATGTTTTGCACGGTGTTCACGTGTATGTAGTGAAAATACTCCACTTTTTCACCGCTTAAGCATGGAGATCTTATATTTTAGCAGTCAAACCAAATACCTGCCACACCATCAATCTTTTACAGGGTTTTCAGATAAAAGTTTTGAAACTTGATCGAGCATTTCTTGAAGCTAGCCAACCAGTAAGATAACTGATGCCGTCCACCAAGTATTTTCTGAATTTCCATATGCAAGATTTCTGACATATGTAACAACTACTACTTGAGGATTTTTTTTATTTTCTATTTTCACAGGTGAAAAAATCTTGCAGCAGGATTGCCAACTACTCCGCATTTTGCGGAGTTGCTCTGTAAAAGTGGCGAAACTCTGCGGCTCCGTAAAGAAGTCTTTTGCTCCGCATTTCTCGGCCGAATGCTTTTAAACTTAAATTTTGCTATTTTATCATAACAAACATGTAAGTATGGGAAATTAAAGATACTTATAATCAAAAATTGAAATAGTGTTTAAAGCTGTTTTATTAATTTAAAAATAATTATTTTTATACTTGTACCTAAAATGATGATTAAAACTCTAAAACAATTTCAGATAAGTGGTTTTAGTTATCTTTATTGATTTTTATACAAAATTCTGAACTGCTCCGCAAAATTTTAAATTGCTCCTCAAAATCAGCACAGTTGCTCCTGAAATTGTTTCTCCAGAGTTGGCAACCCTGTTGCAGTATAAAATGATGTGATTATGACCTGTGCTGGAAACCGTGTCTTATAGAGAATTTGGTTACCTGAAACGACAAACAATACGCATTCACTTGACCGATATATTCTGTTACTATACTTTTATATTCAGTCCAACTTTATTAGAGCTAAATTATAACAAATCTAACCAAAAAAAAAAAAAAAAACGATGGTGAGCATCGAAACTTTTCTTGAGAATATTTTTTCAGTGAAAGAAAATACTTTTAAAAACTGCTTGATAAATAACAATGACGTGAAAGTAAAAACGTTATATGACTTGAAACATCCATATGAGTCATTTAAAAGATACAAATCATTTCTCATGGTTGTTGTTCTTGGATGGTAAATGGAATTAAAAACTAAAAACGAGCAATATTCTCATTTCACTAGCGTGGACTTTGAACTGAAGTACTAGTGCACAGCGCCCTTTAGCTGTTTAGGTAGGGATTTTCGTTTCCAGTCGTATATTTTAATGTTGTTCTTAGTGTGTTTTTAAGTTGTTCTGGTGCCTATTATATATGCTAAATATTTATACACACATGTGTGAACCATCTCGTACTGATCTGCAATCTGATTTAAGTGACCAGATGAACATGCTGTTAAAAGAACGACGTATTTCCGCAGTACTGTCCACCTCTGAGAAGTTGAGCTACGGCCTCGAGAAAGTCCATTTCTTTCAAGGAAGAGCAATCAGTAAGAAGAGGAATTGTTAGGCGCAGAATTGGGCTACCATTTCAACCCTTTTCTTGGCGAGAAAACCCCGTACCGCTTGTTACGTCTTACCTGAATTACATCGCCAAATGGGCAATAACACTGCAAACTAAATCCGCAAGTTCCTAAGTCGTTTTCTTCACTCCTATTTCAACAAATGGAATCAATGGAATTAATCGGTCTGGCAGTGGAGCTCAACTTGCCTGAGGAGGACAGTATTAAGTATCAAAGTAAACATTTACACTTGCTCAGAGGAGTTGACTGATTATTCAAAATGTTTTCCTGGTTGCGTTCAACATCAACTTTATCGTCTTAAATCTAATTTTCAAAATGTCTAAATGCATCATTTCTGCCACGCGGCTCGATTTCCGCTCTCACAACTGCTGTTATGTGCGGATTATTGGCTGCATTTTCACTAATTACAACTGGATTTGTGTACGTATAAAATAATAACAAATACGTTAAACACACACGAGCAAAGGAACCGTGGAAGCATTGATCTACATATCTCATGATTTACCAGGCTTAAGTTCTGAATGAGACTACCGCCTGCGCTTACATGCATGTATTGGACTCCGTTTATAGCTGTTCTGAGATTGGATGGATAAATGAGATTTATTCTATGATTGACCTAAGCACTTTAGTAAATGTACTAGGTCAAAGAAAAAAAAATCCTATTTTACTGATCTTGGGCAATCATTCAAACCATTTTTCCATGAAAACCTGTGAATACATAGTAAATGGAAAAATCCTGTTTTCTCTACTATCTCATACAAGCCATACACTAAACCACTAGATTTGAGATTTTTTGGTCCTCTGACCTCTGAAGGCTTTTTTGTCAAGTAAAGCAAACATAATCACTCAATAAGAGCTAGCCTGGTAATTTATATGTTCAAAAGGCGTTTCCCATGTATGAAATAGTCAGACATTTATTATTTAATAACTGCAACTACATTTTGGTTTTGTACCTTCTCTTCTCATGCAGATGAAGTGCGCAGCATTGCCCAATTGCGTAGGATAATTCTGCAGCACGCAAGTATTCAGTATTTATCTTCTAAATTTATTTTGAAGAGCGAAATTACTCAGATGCTTATTGTAGCAAATTTTGGATGCCTTATGTTTCATATGTTAGAACAATCAGACAAGTTGTTACATTGAAGGTATTACAGCTCTGTGAAGTTAAGTGCGCAAAACACGATCATTTGCCCCTAATCTTTAGTATTTTGTATATTTTTCAAAAGGACTAGAAATGTCTTCTACACGACTGAGTTAGAAATTTCCCCAATGGTATGCTATTATGAATCAAAAATTTCATTACATTTACCAGTTAATCATTTTTTTTTTTTTTTGCATTATATTACAAACCCAAAAAGATTTACAAGCCAATTGCCCGGTTACGACATCCAGATACTAGTTTTCTCACGTTTTAGACTCATAAGACACGAATAGCCGTAACCGAACTAGATGCACCTGTCACTAATTGAAGATAAGATTACCTCCACACTTATTGCTAAAACTAGTTTAACCCACCAGCGAAACTGCAGTCTCTAGATGTCGTAACCGGGCTGTTGGTATATGCTTATAATTCTGTTTTATCCCCGAATTGAAGCGGTAACTTCCAGCTAATTACCTAAGCGTTTACCTTCACTTTGAGCCACACAATGTTTGTGGACTTTCGCTGACGAGAAGACATCTGCCTCCAACTCCGTTTGTCTTTTCCAGATTAATGAGCCAAGACTAAGGGTGAAACTGCTGTCGCTAGATGCAGTAGCCAGGCTGTTGGTATTTGCTGGTAGTTCCGCCTTAGCCCCGGCTGAGCGATAATTTACTGATCAAATAAAAAATATTTTTTGGTAGAAGTCCCCGTATCATTTTTTTAAAGTGCTTATTAATTAATATAAAACTTTCTGAGTGCTATTTTCATATACTAGGCATGTAGTTAGCCTATTCCTTTTCACTTTTTAGGGAAACAGCGCTGTGATTGAGTGGCATGAGTATGAGCTGGAGAATGAATCCCACTTTTCAATATATCTATTTAGATGGAAAGCTGCATTTATGAAAACAGAAGAATAACTTGAAAGATATTGTATTTATTTTATATAAGCCATACTATCAAATGTGAATTTGTCAAATATGAAGTGTAATTGAACGGATGCTTGAAATGTTTCAATGCATGGTAAATCAAACTGCAAACTAAAATTTCCTTGCTCTAAATTTTTACTGCTTCACATTCCTTTTGCTTAAGTACAGTCCTGGAAAGAGGAAATAATTGAAGCATTATTAATTACTCAGCCTTACTGCCGTGAAAAGGCAAAGCGCAGTAATTGCAAATTTTTCTTTTTCCTTTTTTTTTTTTTTTTTTGTTTCTTCTTTTTTGCCATGTACGTAACTTTATTGTACAAATTTGCAAGAAATAGATACTTGAAATAGATACAAGAATCGATACTTGAAAAAAGTTTCAATGCATCGTAAATCAAGCTGCAAAGTAATTTCCTTGCTCTAAATTTTTACTGCTTCACATTCCTTTTGCTTAAGTACAGTCCTGGAAAGAGGAAATAATTGAAGCATTTTAATTACTCAGCCTTACTGCCGTGAAAAGGCAAAGCGCAGTAATTGCAAATTTTTCTTTTTCCTTATTTTTGTTTCTTCTTTTTCGCCGTGTACGTAACTTTATTGCACAAATTTGCAAGAAATAGATACTTGAAATAGATACAAGAATGGATACTTCAAAAAAGTTTCAATGCATGGTAAATCAAGCTGCAAAGTAATTTCCTTGCTCTAAATTTTTACTGCTTCACATTCCTTTTGCTTAAGTACAGTCCTGGAAAGAGGAAATAATTGAAGCATTATTAATTACTCAGCCTTACTGCCGTGAAAAGGCAAAGCGCAAAAATTGTAAATTTTTCTTTTTGCTTTTTTTTTGTTTTTTTCTTTTTTGCCATGTACGTAACTTTATTGTACAAATTTGCCTATTTGGCTTCCGCTGAAAATAAAAGCACGAAAAAACTTCAAATTCCTACATTTCCCTATTGTTAGTATGCGTTTCTTTGAATATCTCAAAACATAATTTCTGCAGATACTGCGATTTATCATCCCACTGCAGCATAATACTTCCTAAGAAAACAGGTGAGGTGTCTACCGACATTTTTAAAACTCTTTAAACGTATTAAATTAAATTTTGACGAAGGGTCGCATTCTTATAAAAACAAACGCTAACTTCAAAATCATGATCTGAATGTGGTGGTTGTGACAGCCAAAATGAACTTGAATAAGTCAACTTGGACTAAATAGTAAATTTTATTGCATTATCAACATTGGAGAAAAATACATTCACGAAAACCCATCATCATTTTTCACAATTTGGTTTACAGGTTGTGTTCTTGAAGTAATGAAAACAATAACAAGTTCCCCATAGGATTAGTATAACATGCTATTTTCTATATTAATGCGTTAGTTTTCAGTATTTTCCTGTAAAATATTGCGGTTTTCATAAAGCAATATACTTTTACAAAAGAGATAACATTTTACGCAAGAATATACTGTTATAATATTTGATTGGAATGTAAATACCATTCTTTTATCTTGCTTTGAACACGTACAAGAGACTATTTTCACTATTGTCCGTGACTTTTAGAAATTTTCGTGGCATGGAATTAGAAAAACTATAATTTTCAGATGACTTATCGTCTTTATAAGAGGCATTACTTTGAGGGGAAATATGCAACGATAACTATAAAATATCTAGAATAACACATATTTTCTTTATATGTAATTTGTTTTCATGACATACACTATATGAGTGGTGCACGGACTTTTTTTAAACGAGGGCCGCACTTCATATTAAAAAGATTGTCGCGGGCCAGAATACATGTAAAATTTTTAAATTGTTTTGTATGACATGGCAAACTTGAAAAGGAAAACTAAAAACCAAGAATTGTCGTTATCATTACTAAATGCTTATTTTGCTAAAGCGAAGTGTGTATCTGTTTTTTAGACACCAATATTTGAGTATTTGTCTCCAAATGTGTATTATAGAGGCAAATACTTATTTTCGGTTCGCAAGGTTAAACAAATGCACGGGTGAGCTTTGCGGGACGGGTGTGGCCATGCGCAGTATGTTGGGCACCACTGCGTTTTTATAATTAAATAATGGGGCGAGGAAAAACCAGTTTCAAAAACTAAAATATCAACAACAAAAATAAATAATTTAACATTTCGTGATAAATATTTTCAGAATCTAATTTTTAAATAATTAGTGAACAAAATTACATTAAAATTGGAATTCAAGTTTTTAATTTTAATGTTAATTACATGTATGAAATTTAAAAAGCATTGCCATTTGAAATAGTAAAGTTGATGGTTCTTTTATTTTGAAGACGAGCCCTAAACACAATTTCATACTTGAAATCTTATCTATACAATATACAATCAATCTGATAAGTTATAATACTTAATGTGCGTCTTGCGTAAAAGGAACGTTTCGTCTCTATTTCCAGGGCTGAACAACAGTTAGGCACTAGTTGAATGTTTGTTAAGTATTGTATTAAGTTGTTTTTAATGTTTGATGGTAAAAAATGCATTTGATGATATGTGAAAAAGTTTTTGCTCCCTTTAAATTCTACTTGTTCTGAAAACCTAAATGGGCAAAATGGCTGAAGAAAATATTTTGTACAGTTTTCGATAATTCAAAGTGACATTAAAGATTTTTTGAAAAATTCACTAGTCCGAGACCATTACTGGACTTATAGTTGTTACATATGGCTTTATTCAGGAAGATATAAATCCATGTAAAGTTACTGGGTTTATATGTAGGAGGTATTTTGTTTTAAAAATAACGTATATTATAAGAAAATGCCAATACTTCAAATTGTTTCCGGGCAACGTTCTGAGATTTCACAGCTTTTAACCAGTTTCCTGTAGAAAACATAAACATTTAGAGGGGAAAATTCTGATTTGTTGCGAATTTCATAAATGCATACTTCTTATTGTTTTAATAAAAAAATAGCTACCAGCGCGAAGATATACTCAGCTTCTTCATTAGGTTTTCTCCTTCAGCTCCGTTACAGCCCTTCCAAATTGGCTGAGCAACAAGCGAGGACGAATCTCAGTCTGTGGTTACTGTAGCTTTGCAAGAATTGGGTGGAAAAATCTGTTCGGTATTTGCTTGCAATTCCACCATTTAGCTTCGGCCATGTTTGCTTTATGGACCTTTCTGGTGAATCCGGAAGGTGCCAGCCTATTACTTCAAACATATCTAGGGTTTCTTGGGAGGCTCCTGATTTATTCTAAAAATTTAACTCACTTTCTATGGGGCAAGTTTGTGAATTCTTCGGGGAGACCCTAGGTTAATTTCGGGAAAGTTGCTAGATTTTAGAGGGATCTGTTGTTTTTGCCAGAAATCTAACAGGCAGAAATTAGGCTCATTAGCTGTCCATTAATTTACAGAAACGTTTCTGATTTTGCTTACAGTATAAGGGTGTACTTGTAAGTTACTAGTGAATTCTGCTTTAGGCAAAGCACGCATTTTCAAATTTTTACTGCCATATTTGTAAACTAAATAATGAACGAAAGAATATTAAGTTTGAAGCAGAGTGAAAGAATTTATCTTATTTATACAATTATATATGTTAAATAAATATTTTATACAGATAATCAAAATTACAGGTATTAACAAATTTGTGATTCACGAAATCACATAATTACGTTAAATATAAATTTTAATTTCATTCAAATGTCACTGTGAGCAGTATCATTAATCTAAAACTTGTACGTTAAGGTCGTAAGAGAAACTATTATTAAAATGTCAAATTGCTCAAATTTTCGGAGAAATGCATACACGTGTTTTGAGATCACAAGTCACCCCTATTCCAAAGGAGAAGACATCCGACCAAATCAACGAAGCAGAACAGGAAACGGCATAAAAAATAAAAATACCAGATTATCCCGTTTATGTAGGATTTAACCCAAATAGCAATTACCAAAAAAAAATTGAGGTTAAAAAAAATCGAATTTTTAATGTAAAATACACATCACAGTTTCATTTTAAAATTGTTTTACTATTTTTGTAACCGAAACTATTATTCAGAGATATTTACTTTAAAAGTTTTTGTGCATGTGTAAACTAGGAACAAAACATTAATGCCAAAGGCATGTTTTGTAAAATACTCAAACAGCGCCATTCCACGAAAATATCAACCGCTTGTCCCACACATGAAGGTTCATATATTTCATTAAAAAGTTAAAATTTTAAAAAATAATGACAAATTTTTTTGCTTAAAATATCCCACATAAATTTCTAATTTGTTCGGCAGAAAAAAATTGTTCATTAATACTTTAAACTATTATTTTTAATGACATATATAAGGCTTCACGTGCGGGACAAAATTACCGTTTTCCATGGAATGGGGATCTTTCTAGGGAAGAAGTGTATCACAAACACTAACAGAAGTGTGAATGCATTTTTACAAGAAATCTTGTGTTTTGTATGATTGCCAATTCGAAAAACCAAAGTATATCTGATTGATATTGAATCAAAGGGAAGTAAGTGCCTAAGTCAAAAATGTAGAGATAACCAGTGTAAATTAAAGGAGAGTAGTCCTCTGCTTGGGGGCTCGAGATAGTACTAGAAGCTCTCTGGTAGGTGCCGCTTTTCAGCATGATTTAGAAAAAAAAATCAATGAAAGCCACCTAAGGATCTAAACTTTTCTAAACGCGTTCTACTCAAAACTTCAAAGCGTCCACTTACATCCCTTTGCTTCTCAGTGTTTCCCTCATTTATCAAAAACAGTTAGTGATTGATATTTTATCACTCGCATATAAAATATTTTTAAAATTATTTAGCATTAGTTTAGTGACAAACAAAAAGCTTGGTTTTAAAATATTCTAACTTTTTTAAAATGTTTTTTTTTCGAAACATAAATTAAGCAAAAATTCGTGATAAATAAGAACTTTTTAAACGAATTTTGACTTATATATATGGGTCATTCCATATCAAGTGATCCAAAGTTTTTTCCCTCACCTTTTTGTATTTCTTTGAAATTTGGCTCATCAGTTGGACCCTTTGAGGTAATCAAAAGTCCAAATTTTTAGATTTTTATCTCTATTATTTTTTTATTTATGACACTTTGATTTTTCGAAAAACCCTCTTTTTTTCATGGATGTTTGAACATAAAATGGACGATAACTCAGCACCAAATATAGATAGAAAGATTTGGTAAAAAGCATTTTAAAGTACATTAGTTGCTGTTTAATTTGATATGCAACATGACTAATATCAGAAAATTTTTAATTTTTAAAAAATGAAATTTAAATTTTAAATTTAAATTTCTCAGAAAAGGTATAATGAATTTTTTTTTAAAAATTCTCAAAAATTTGTGTGTATTTTATCTTCATTTGTGCAAAGTTTCAAGTTGGGATCTCAATGGGATCATATTTTTATGCATTTTTAAATAAAATTTGACTTATGAAATAATGACATTTTTCAGATTCTAACTAGTTAAATATAGGGTTCTCTTACTAAGGATGGTCTAGTAAGTAGTAATTGATCAGGACTATGCTTGAAATGAGCTGACATGAATTTGTAGATTGGTCCCCCCCCCCCTGCCACACAACCACTTTTTATCTTTTTTTTTTTCAAAACTGTATTTAAAAAAAAAAAAAGCTGGCACGTAAAAGTTATAATCATAATAAACTGGGATGCACGCTGCTAAACATCAGCAGTGACTAAGGCTTATAAATGGGGGGGGGGTCATAAAACCTAAAAGTCAGAAAAACTTTAACAGACAAATAGAACCACTCATTTGCAGCTTTTTTTTTCTTTCGAAAAGTGGGACGATAGGGGGAGGGGGAAAGGGAGGGGGAAGAGCAATCTGGAATGAAGCTTAACAACATGGAAGGTTATGCTCAAACTAGCAAAATTTGTTTGATCTATAACTGCTTTTAATATATGCATAAATAGATCTCGCTGCATTGCTCTCCTTTACAACTGAAACTAAAAAGAAAAATTGCATTAAAGAAAAGAAGACCGCCGCACTCCAAATGTTGTAGAAAGACAGTTTTATGCGGAGATACATATATGCTCCCTTTTACAACTGAAATTAAAAGAAAGCTAGCATTAAAGCAAAGAAAAAAACAGCTGCACTCTAAATGTGTGGAAAAACGTTTAGTTTTATGCGGACAGACATATGATCTTATATTTAGATTGATTTTTAGTTTAGTGTGAAAAGAATGAAATAAAATGGGGGGAAACACTCCTATTTTGCTATGATCTTGGGGCAAACTATTTCTTCCCTCCCTCCAAAATTGAAAGTTGGCGCAGGGGTAGGGGATGAAATGAATCATAACTTTCCTTATCAGATAGTGAATTAATCAAGTAAATTTTGTGAAGTTCGGATTGAAAAAGAAACACTTGGTCCGAAAAAAAAAGCTTCAGGTGAGGCGTGATACTATTATAGTGTTAATCGTATGTGTGGGTGGGGGGGGGGGGAATGTACTTCGTCTTGCTTTAAAAAAACATTTACCAGCTTTTTATATGCTTTCTATTCATTTTGTTTTATTTTATTAATTAATTTATTTTTTGCGTTTTGAAAATAGTTTTGAAAAAAAAAAGTGGTGGTGCTGGGGGGAGAGGGCTTTTTCTTGCTTTAAAGAAGATTATTTACCAACTTTTAATAAGTTTACTATTTATTTTGTTTTATTTATTTATTTATTTAATTTTAATTTTCGAAATGTTTTGAAAAAAAAATAAAAGTGGTGGGGGGGGGGGGGCTTACCAATCTACAAATTCATGTCAGCTCATTTCAAGCATAATCATGATCAATTACTACTTACTAGACCATCCCCAGTAAGAAAACCCCATATTTAACTAGTTAGAATCTGAAAAATGTCATTATTTCATAAGTCAAATTTTATTTAAAAATTCATAAAAATATGATCCCATTGAGATCCCAACTTGAAACTTTGCACAAATAAAGATAAAATACACACAAATTTTTGAGAATTTTTTAAAAAAAATTCATTATACCTTTTCTGAGAAATTTAAATTTAAAATTTAAATTTCATTTTTCAAAAATTAAAAATTTCTTGAAATTAGTCATGTTGCATATCCAATTAAACAGCAACTAATGTACTTTAAAACGCTTTTTACCAAATCTTTCTATCTATATTTGGTGCTGAGTTATCGTCCATTTTATGTTCAAACATCCATGAAAAAAAGAGGGTTTTTCGAAAAATCAAAGTGTCATAAATAAAAAAATAATATAGATAAAAATCTAAAAATTTGGACTTTTGATTACCTCAAAGGTTACAATCGATGAGCCAAATTTCAAAGAAATACAAAAGGGTGAGGGAAAAAATTTCCCAAATTTTGGATCACTTGACATGGAATGACCCATATGTAAAAGTAAAACTATTAAGTAATTATTTTTCCCTTGAAAAGACAAAAAAGAAACCACATTCCATAAGAAAACGTTACCTCCCAAAAATCGGGTATTTGGATACGATATATGTACGTAAACGTCCCTGGTGCCTTAGAGGCTGACGACAAAAGATATCAAGTAAACGTTATGAGGATTTTTGCTATTAGAGGAGACATGCAGTTCTTATCGATGTAATTTTTTAAAGCAGAAATATTTATCAGGCACTGGAACACATAATGACCAATATCTTAAAAAGCGGCTCACCAAAGCATTCAAAAGCACATAAGAAACCACAGTTTTAAACAATAATTAGTCCAAGATATGTTATCTAGAAATCTGTCGTTTTAATTTTTTTCTCGTATTAAGTACCAATGTGTAGATCAGAGAAATAGCACTGGTCATTCAAGCACTATGATCATGATATCCACCCATAAATTCATCCCACTTGAAGCGCTAGTCGTTGAAGAAGGAGTCCATCTTGTGGATAAATCTATTTCCCACGCGCAATATCCAAAAAATAAAAAAACAATTCTATTATGTTTCTGAACCATTAGGTAGATATTTTTAGTGCACTGTAAAAAAAATCTGTAAAATTTACGGAAAAAAACTGTCAGCCAGGACGCCAGTTTTCTTCCGTTTATTTTACAGAAATCTTCCGTATTTTTATTATTTATTCAAGCTGATTTATTATTTTATGAAGATTAAAAAAATGAAACTATACTTTCATAAATCCATTTCAATATTTACTATACTACTACGAAATACATGTATACAAAGGAAAATTTCCGAATATGCCTCTGTAACAGATGACAAAAAAACATAATAATAAAATATTGATCAGGATGCAATGAAATGGAAGTTGCAAACGATTTAAGACTTACTCGCGTTAAATAAATACAGTGGCTCCCAAAAGTGTTCGTACACTTTGAAATTTTTTAGTAAAACCAAAATAACTCGAAACTGAATTCGAATATGAAATCCAATATTTTTTCACATCATTCCTATGTCATTCTAAATACAACCCATTGGTTTTTTTCAAAATATTGACAGATCTTCTTTTTGAAATGGGTCAGAAAACGAAGAGACAGAGAAATAACACGCCGCAAAAGTCATCGTACACTCAAATATTTTCGAATAAATTCATGATTAAAATTATCATATGCCGTTTTATTTATATTTTTGTATTGTGTTGACCCTTATAAGTCATTTGGCTTTAATTTTTTGTTTATTTATTCCTTAATATTGTGCTTATTACTGTAAAATGGCTGGTATTCGTAAAAAACCGCAAACACCATTCAAAATTTGAATTTTTTCCCCACAGTAGTGGTAAATTGCTTTGAAATGTCTCTAAATTAGTTAGTTTATTTGTTTGTATAGTAAAGTGCTTGATAAAATGCTTTAAAGAAAGAAATCGGACCGAAAACAAGGTAAGAAAAGGTCAACCAGCAAAGTTTACAAAACGTGACCGGAGATTTAAAGTTAAAAAAATTATGAAAATACACATTTGAGTGTTGTAAAAGTTTCTGCAGAGTTAAATGAAACATTTTACATTTAATTTTCACCTAAAATTGTTCGTCAAGTTCTCTGATTAGCTGGATTAAATGGGACCTCTTCCCGCAGAAATTTTCTTGGTCATGCGAAAAACAGAAAGCTTACGCTTTTCGTCCCAAAAATCAATGATAAATAAGCTAAAAACGTTTTAGAATCACGTCTTATTTACAGATAAAAAGTAATTTCACATTTTTGGTTAAATTGTTGTATAACTGTAAGTAGAAGAAAAAATTAGGAATTTAATCTTAAGAACTTATTTGGATCAGTTAATCAGGACGGTGGAGGTGCATGGAGGAGGAGGAGTGTGAGGGTGCATATCAGCATTAGGACTTGGTAGTTTGTAATTTTTTGATGAAATAATGAATCATGCTGTTCCTTTAAATATTTAAAAAACCAATTTTGAACTCTTAGCCAAAAATTTGGTTATTGGAAACAACTTTGTTTTTTTATCAAGATAACGCTAAGAAGCACACGGTTTTCAACGTTTGCGTCTAGTGCCTCGAAAATTGTCCTAAAGTTTAGAAAATACCCTCTCAATCTCCAGATTTTAACTTAATGTAACGTATTTAGAGATATCTGGAGACTAGATTACGAAAATTGGGCTTTAAAACGAAAATAAAGCTAGAAACAGTAAGACTCGAAGTGAGGTTGAACACTTACTCAGAAATTACGCAAAAAAAAGAAAGAAAAAGAATGAAATTTATTCCCAGACGTTTAAAAGGTGTTATGAATACTGTATGATATTCTACTAATTAATAACTTAATCAAAAGTTAGATTATTCAATAATATATAGACATTTTATAAAGTGTACGAAGACTCTTGTGAGATAAAATTTCCGGCACTTTTTGGTTTTTGATTTTTAAAAAATTAAGTTTTAATATTTTTTAAAAACTTGTCATGTAGTTTTGTTAAAAATTGATCATAGAGCTTATAGTTAAATACCTATTCCGAAATACCGATTCTAACCAATGGATTGGGGCCTATTTCGTTGAAAGTCGTAGGTGTACGAAGACTTTTGGGAGCCACTGTATAAGATCAAAAACTCGAGCACGAGAACCAAAATCCAAACACGCGGGCGAAATTTCGAAGATTCGAAGAAAACCAAAATATAACCGGTTACAGATTCAAAAAAACAGAGAAATCCTGTATTTTATTACGAACAGTTTTTTTTCTGTAAAATATACGGATAACTTCTTCAAAATTTACAGTTTTTTTTACAGTGTGAATAGTTTAACATTTAAAAAATAGTCCTGAAGAAAGATTCGTAATTATGTGGGCAGTCGCATGTTTTCCAACAGACTAGACTGTTACTTATAAATCTTTGCAACTCCCAGACCTTCTGAAGTTCTCTGCTGTGAAGACGATTCTGTTAGTGTATACGTATTCAGAATTCTCATTTATACGATTCTGTTATTATATACTATTTAGAATTCTGTACAAAGAACCCCGATTATTGGGAAGGTACATAAACTTACCAGTGCAAATCTAGTGCACTAATCTCCGGAAAAGGGTCCGAGTTCTAGTACATAACATGTGCAACCAGTCGCTCGATAAACTTGTGAAGTCTTTTCCGACATGAAAGTTTGTTTTGATTATATCATTCCGATAAAGTCATTCATCGTCATATTCTAAAATTTTTTTGTCAAAAAATTATTCAAAACTGAAAACTACTGGCAAGAGGTAAAGGCCTTCCAGACAACCAACAGTTATATCTGCTCATGTATTAAATGAATGTGTATGCAAAAAATTACAATTTCTACATTCCATTCTTATTTAGATGCCATTTCTGAATCCCAGTGTAGTAATTTTTGTTCTTTAATAACGTGCTTTTGAGTGTTTAGAATGTTCATTTAACAAATTCAAGATTGAAAACGTAACTGAACAGTCCTCCCATTTTCCTCTCTTAACTTTGAACAAGTATCATCTTCACTGCCGTAATTTTTTGAAATGCTATTTCGAAAAAATGCTAAACAGTCTCTTCAGTTATCTTGTTTTTCTGTTCACTTTTACATTGCTTCTAATGTCTTGTTTTAAGAAACATGGTGTTTCAAGTCCCGTTTCCAACCAATAGAGGAGACTGGGTATAGTTGATATACTTTTTTACATTTTGATTTTTCAAGTTATTTTTTAATAATGTTATGCAACAAATAAAATTTTATGTAATACAATAGCTATTTTCCTATCAAATAAAGACTTAAAAACTTTTTTTTTAAAGATAAAAAAAATCTTTAAGTGCTTTAATTTTTTTAAATTTGTATCAACTTGGCCCAACTTGGGTCAAGTTGATACACAAATGAACAAACTGTTATTCTTCATTTAAAAAGCTACGAAAGGAAGTTTTTAGCAGTTGTATTTTAACAAGAGACTCACAAAATGTTTGAAGTATTAATCCGAATTAAATAATCAACGCATATCTGATTTACAGCCAAATACAGTTATAGATAAGGACATTTTCTCTGAAATGCGCTTTTTCAACGATTACTATTTCAACAGAAATTTCCTAAGTTTGAGTTGTTTGGTCATTTCTAAGCATTTCTCGAAGAAGAAAAAACATTTTAAAGTTTAGCTATATGTTATTTATGCTCATATTTTATTCGGACCAATTTTTCAATTAAGAAAGTGTAAAGTCAGAAGTATTAAAGACGAAATAGTATTGCTTGCATTGTTAAGTCTTACTGTATCATCTAATATAGAAACAGAGAGATGATACACATCCAGTGAAAACTTAGTTACATATAGTAAAACAAAAACAAACAAATGAATTTAATATAGTGACGGCGACATTTAGCTGAAATTTAAGACAATACAAATATACCAAAAACAATATATTCACTGCTGTTTAGCTTACTAAGAGATCAGTTGACATCATAATAGCCAACTGCGTTCGGTATGGTTGTAATGTGTGCAGTTCTAATGAAACAGATTCATTTTTTTCATTTTAACCGCCTAAGAGATTCCATTCTTGCTTAAGTGACCTTTTAAAGAAGTATTAAAATTTAAATTACAAATCAGTTAACAAATCATTATAAATTTAAGAATATCTTATTTTTTTCTTGAATACAGTCTAACACTGGTCTATATAGCATGTGCATACTGTGGAAGTCGGACTTCATACCAAATTACGGTTCAGCTGGATAATTGATGCAGCACACCGAATTACTAGCTTAGCTGGCACAAGACAGCAAAAACAACATTACTGTCGAACACATAATGTGAAATTAAGACTTTTTTTTTCCCTTTTTACTTACACTTTTCATATTTGCTACTCAGTTATTCTCGATTAACATGGGAGCATTGTACTTAGTTTTGATTCATAAAATTTCGCCCTAAAAATGCGACTGATTTAGTCTATCTCATATATAATGCAAGAATGCTCTTACAATCGTTTTAAAAGAAATATTTAAAGAAGAAAGGAAAATGAAATCGCATGCAAGCATTCAAATAATTAAACATTGAAAATAGTACAAAAAAGAAGAAAAAACGCGGCCTAAGCCTGCTCAAATAAGCATTTTTTTAAAAATTGAGGTAGAGTCGTAACAAACACTACCAAATTAAATCTAATAAACTATTCATGCATCGTTCATTTAATAAGTAAGCAATCATTTTGCATAACGTAAAAAAATGGATAATTTAATCGAGTCAAACAACCAGCACACATAATGTAGGTATCTACAGTTTTAATTTTTTTTTCTTTGTAACATACCATTTTTATGAGAAATATACATAAATTTTAGATACACTAAAAGAATTACACTTAACGTTCATGTAAGTGGATAACTAACTCAGACATAAATGAAGCCAATGTTTACTAATAAATGAAAATATGTTTTTCGATTTCGTCGGATACTAAACATGAAGCTCCGTTACAATGCTTAATTAACCAAATAAAATAAAAACTATACGACTTGTTTCCCTAGTATTACTATTAATCTTACGTCTAATTAATTAACCCCTACAGTATTAGCAGCATCAAAAGAAAAGATGTTCTTAAAATTAAATTTAATCGAAAGCATTTTTTTGGCTACGATGTCGTTGAACAAACGTTGATTATTAAGCATCAAATAGGCGCAAATAAAGCAATGAAGCGATAAAATATTTACCATGGCTCCAAGAAAGAAACTGTAATTTTTAATATAAGTTAAAAGAATTTATAAGTAAAAATTGGGTATTTTCAAAAAATGTTTCTGTTTCTAATTCCCAACATTTTTTCTCCATTTAAAACAAATGTTTTGATTCTCTTAATAATATTTGAAAGAATATGTAAACAGCGTGCATAAATGTAATAAACTAAAAAACTAGATCAGTGTAGTATTCAAAAAAATCCTGAAAACTATGTTACCAAATGCAATTGAAGTTCTTCTTTGCAATGAGCATGAAAGGAAAATTACACGACTAATGTTAATCAAGCTTGATAATAACATTCGAGAAATCATGCTTTTTTTTCTTTTTTTTTTGCAGGGGGGGGGGTAAACTCTCCACCAGCATGGAATGACCCTGCGTATTCAATATTGTAAAACGGAATAAAACATAGAGATCAGTAGAAAATGTTTTAAATCGTTTCTCTCGAAAGCATGTCATCAAAGCACGTCCGTAGTTTTCTGAAAACGAGTTAAATCACATTAATGTGATTTTTCAAGTGCAGATAGTAGAATAAGCAGAAAGAATGTTACAGACATCTTGGTGCTTGGCCACTTTTTTCAATTCCCCCCACATTGTTTATGTTAATATCATTAGCAGTGATTTTGAATTAACTAAGCAGAAGTCATAATAGGCTGGGTAGTTGAAAAACCAAACGCATACAACGCGATTTTCCGATAGTGAGTTTTTAAAATGTTTCCATCACTGAAAATTTAAAAAATAGGATGAATTTGTACATTAGTACCAAATTTCATAGCATTGAAAACCTATATTCATTGATAATTTCATATTGAAACTTCATTTAGTAGAAAAAAAATTCAAAATACCTCCAATTATTTCTTCCTATTTTTTATTTTTTATTTTTTTTCAAGCGAGGGTTTTTTTTTTTTTTTAAGCGAGCTAACTGTTTTTTATCAAACACGAACTAATTTGTTTTCATAACAGCCTGTGCTGTTTTTTTTATTATTATTTTCGGTTATAAGATAATAAGCATTTTTTGTAGCAATGAATCCTATTTTCTTTGTAAACAGTTCAACATTAGTCTTGAAATGTGAGCTTCCCTCCAGCAATCCAATGCATTTAAGAATAAAAATTAAATACATACATATTAAAAGTATATATATATATGATATGTGTGTTGTAAAGTATTTATTACATAATTTTTAATCATCATATTTTTATTAAAAATGTATATATAATAAAGTGATCCTTGTTGTTATTCATGATGTTTAAGCTTTAAACAAAAAAAAAAAAAAAAAAAAGATTTTATCTTAGCAATACTGTTATTAAGCTTTAAATCACGTTCGATAAATGTTGTGCGTTTGCCTTATTTATACATTGAACTTTGTTGTCTAACTTGTCTCAAATATTTGTAATTTATTGTAAAATATTATATGGATAATAAATTCTCGAATTACTTATGTTTTTCTGAACTGTCTCTGTATACTTTTGTTTTCTGTATAAAATGACTTTTTTTAACGAAAAATACAATATTCATAACTAAAAGAAGAAACAAATATATTGAGTCAGATCCTACACTTTTCTATTATAGGGAAGAGTATAAAGTACTAAGCTGTGTTGAGCTGTGAGATATAAAAATGTACAGTAAAAGTCTAGCAAATCCAGACATGATGAGACTGGATCCTAGGATCACCGAAAGTTCAGATCAATGCTTCGGTTATTACTTCCGTCATTCAGGCGGATACAGTTAAAATTTCAGCGATAGATAGTTCTTAAAGTTAGTCGGCCTGAATCTTCCGAAAACAACGTCAAAATAATAAAAAATAGAATTCTGTATTGTATTTTGCTTGTTTTGAGTGAACTCTAACAAAACTACGCAAGAAATAATGAATGTATGGGCAAGTAAAAATTGCAAATAATCAAAGTACCCGTCTCAGCGAAGGATGTTTTTCAGTTTATAAAAAATATTCCGTCTGAAGGGTTGAACTTAGTCGGCCAGAGACGCCCCGATGGGAGGTCACTGTGACCTCCCAAAAATGTCCATGTTCGGCCAAATTATCATCATTCGGCAAAATTTGGAGTTCTATTCGGCAAAATTATCATCATTCGGCGAAATTTAGAGTTCATTTGGCAAAGTGGGAATTTCCGCCCTCCCAGAAACTTAGTTCCTGGCTCCCCTATAGTCAGCTTTACAATCTCCTTTGTATAACTATAGATGAGTAAACAATGGAAGTGTGCTGTATCATAAGGGGTCATTCACAAATGATGTCATGCTTTGAGGGAGTGCTCGTGAAACATTGAGATTGTGACAAGGTGTTGGGAGGGGAAAACAAGAAGTGTGACTTCACACAATTTTTACAACAATGTGTTTACGAAATACATCGTGATATATGATAAGGGGATGGATGAGGTGAAGTGTTAGAAAAAAGGGTGACATCATTTTTGGACAGCCCCTTAAACCTCATCGTTTCAGTTCAAGCTTATTTTTCTTAACTTACAAAAGGATTAAGAGTTCGAAAAGTACAATATTTATTTAAAAAAATCAAGGTGTATTGCTTTTATGGTGTTAAATAAAGCTGATATCTGATAAGATAGAGGCATTAATTCTGCTTACCTAGGCTAAGTAATTACTTACTTGCTTATCACGAAAATTGCAAACACAATTTATCAATTTTTCCATTAACTTATAGTTCAACCGCTTTGTTTTTTTATAAGGTCTTTAAGTAACAATATTCTCAACCCTAAACACAATTTCCTTTAAAAAATTGTATATTGTGATTCTTTTTTAAATACATTTTTTGAAATATTTTTTCTCTTTCTTTTTTTTGAAATTTTCAGCAACAATTATTACAAAAGCTTCATTGTCATACAGAATAGCTTTGCTACTCTTTAATGATGAGATTGTAAGCATTTACGAGGTAAAATAATGCCGCTAGTTTTTTCTAACCTGAAAAAATAATAAAATACACGTCATTTGAACTACAACTATCGAGTTGACCTTATGAATGCCGTCCGTTTCACAACGTCAATGTATTGTAGAGTAAATGTAGCCCAGTTCTTTTACGTGTAGTTTAATGCTACTTATAGTATATTATATAATGCTACTTGTAATATATTATAGTATATATATTATAAGTTTAAAACTCCAACATAAGACGATTTTATCTCATTACTGCTTTTTTTTTAGATCAGCTTAAATCTATTGAATGATCAGACAAACGTGTGAAGCACTTGCGCATGTTAGTTTTCTGATAAGTACTCTGCCACTATTTTTACGATCAGGCTAGTTTTGACCAAAAACACTATTTGAATACAATTATTAAGGACCCAAACAAAAAACAAAATTTTTGCGTCCTCGCACAACAAGTTGGGGGAAAAGGATTGCTTCTCTCAACTTATTGATTACCAAGAAATGTAATCCACCTGAAGTTTTCAAGCATATAGTTTTATACTTGCTGCTATTTTCTTATTAAAAATTATCAGTTAATGATTGAATAGAAAGTACTAGATATAGGCAAAACACTGGATAGTTTAAAGTAGTTACTATTGCAGTTTTCAGTGTTATTTAATCTTTAAGCGATTGAATGCTTTGTGCATATTGGTATTCAAAACACCATGCCTACAGTAAACGACTTATATTAAGTTTCTACCGAGGGAGTCTATCTATCTTCAGGAAGTTTAAGTGAGTTGGATGACAGATAAAATAGATTTTATGTAAAAATTTGGTCTACTGAGAAACTTATATTAATAGTCACTATTTACGAGCGTATATTTTGTAGGTACTCTATGTGAGCGAATGTAGTCTTTTGAATCAGGAGCAAAACTACTAGAAACACATGAACCTGGGTTCATATCAATTACATTTGTATTATCATCCCATCGGTATGACATATATGCCTAACATCTAAATGATCAAAGGCTAAGGAGGGTCTGAACATGTTTTAGTCGGTGTAGTCACAAGCAATTAAAATAATGTGTTTCTGCTATGACCTTGATTTTAAGAATTCAGCTGCACGTTTTATTTATTTATTTATTCATTTATTTTTTTGAAAGAATCTTAAATAAGAATGAAGACAGTGGCAAAAACTTTTTTAAATTACAAATTAATCCTTACAAGTTTCGCTTTTTTATCATTTTGTGGATTTTTTATATATTTTTAAATTTTTGTTTTTGTGCAAATTCCTACGAAGACATGTATTAACTTTTAAAAAAATTAAAAACTTGCAGTTTTTTTTTACTCTAATAAAATAAAAAATCATAAATTTCTTGATTAACACTTTAAACCTTTTCAATAGAGAAGAACGAGCCCATTTGTGATGAGCTTTACCGATTATTGGTAAATTTAATTCATCAGCAGATGAATATTTGACTACCCATTAGAAAAATAGCTTAATTCAAAGCTAAGCGTTAAATTCATGTTTTTTAAACTTTAATAAATTCTGTTATGTAGCGTTAAAAGTAATCACAGCAGTATTGAACAAAACATTTTATCCAATGACCCAATCTAAACTAAATTAATGATCTACTTAGAGTTAGCATACCACTTTGAGTCGCTTAGAAACATGTCGCAAATGAGATGTAAAGTCAATTATGTTATTAATTGCTGAACCGGAAAATACGATTTCTAAGAGTTAAAAATCTTACCATTTTATTTCAAAACAATAAAACTTTCTATATTATATTACATCATATAGAACATTACAATGTAGGACTACTAAACTACTTCCAATCAAAACTCAAGAGCAGCTCCTAAAAGAAAAACTATAAAATCATTTTTCTATACATTTAGCTGCGTTCACCATCCTTATATATTATTTCTGTAGCCTGTTTTTGGTTTCTACGCCAGATTTTCCTCAATTCTTGATCGATTTCTTTGATTTACGCCTTATTTTAAAGCTTATGGTGCTGGCTACTGACGAAAAATAGACCCACGGTCTAAAAATTGTTTTTTTCAGCCGAAAAACCTGTTTTAAAGAACCAGAATGAGGTTTTCGGTTAAACTTATAACTTTAATTTGCGCTATGTCCGAGAGAGCTGAATAGCTTGATCGGCAGAGCGTTCTCTTCGTAACCAGGAGAATCCGTGTTCGGGCCCACGTCCGGACAATCTGCAACAAAAAAGTAAGAGAAATATCGCGCATTACATGAACACTTAATTAAGTGAATAACGACTGTGAAGGAATAAAACAAATGAGAAGGAAACGCTCCTTGCTGATATGAAAACTTGAAGTGACGTTGTGCTAAATTACTTCGGAATTGTACGTTTTTCTTTTCTTTTTAAGCTTTGGCTCTGGTAAGAAAATTAAAGCATAATGTAAGCAAAAATATAAGTAACAGGTTTAAGATATAAGACTACAATAGAATTGTTTTTTGTTCAGAAAAAAAATAATAAATCGTATATTGAAATATATATTCTTCTAAAGAGTTTTTGACTCTTTGTACAAATAAAAAAATTACTACCTCAATTTGAAGGGTAAAATATATATTTTTTCTTCTTTTTGCAAAAAAACAAATAGCTTATCACACTTTTACTACATTCAAAAAGCTACGCTTAAAAAAGGAGCATAGTTCAATTCATTTTGTATTTTAACCGTTTTGTTAAATGATGAACACGTGCTGCCATCTAAGTCATAACGGTTCAAGCAGCCTGCGGTAACAAATTGTAAAAATTTTCAAGAATAAAAAAATGTTTCTTCAATATTTTATCTTATATATTATTTCCTTCTCATTTTAAAACTTATCAGGCTGGCTAATGAAGAAAAATAGACTTACGGTCGAAAAATCAAGTTTTTGAAAACGCCCCTTGCTGTTTCAAAACCTTGATGCTGCCTGTAGTTGTTATGCATTTTTTAAAAGCAAAGTTCTAATGCAGTTTTCCATTTTTTACGTCGCTTTCAGCAAAAAAAAAAAAAAAATAGCCTGTGTGTGTGTTCATATTTTAATAAAGCTTAAAAGTACTGGACTTTGTTGTTCGGTTAAATTGATAAGTTTTTTTTTCGGTAGAGCGTTTGGCTATAAACTATTCGAACTTCGGGCAAGTTTGGGCTGTCCGAAAGAATATCAAATTTATATTAGTATTACGCATTACATGTACTCATAACATACAAACGTAATAAAATAAATGCAGTGGGATTGCTACTTGGTGTTTCGACTCCTTTATGCAGGCTACAGTTATCATTTGGATAAGTTGACTGTTAATCGAAGAGTGTTCTTCCTTTTTTTAAGCTTTGACTACATCCAGACCACTCATCATAATGTAAGCATAAAAAAATTAGATTTACCAAAAGGAAATCCTTTTTGTGCAGAAAAACATTTTCATTGTATGCTGAAATGTAGATGTTTCTAATAGCAGTGTTCGACCTTTTGTACAAATGAAAAAATACTACGCCAAATTAAAACTACGAGTTTCACCCAGTAAACCTTTAATTTTTTATTCGCGCGAATACGATAGAAAGCATTAAAATTATTATCAACTTCATTAGCAAGAAATCATTTTCTACTCCTCTGCTTTCTGCTGAAAAAAAAAATACATTTTGTCTACGTTCGAAAAATTACACTTAAAAGACGGACTCAGTTCAACTGGTTTTGGTTTTGAATTTTAAGTGTTCGATTAAAAGAGAAACATGTGCGGGCATTTAAGCCGTAACTGTTAAAGCAACCTTCTATGTGAAATAGTTCAATATTCAAAGATAAAAACACTTATTTTCAATCTAATTTATTACTTCTCTAGAATGTTCGTTTCAATCGCTACGTGAGATCTTCGTCATTCTTTAATCAAATTCCATGCTTTTCAAATAATTTTAAATCGTATCATGCTGGTTAATGACAAAACATAGAAGCATGATCTTATTATTATTATTATTATTATTATTATTGGCAAAAAGCTTTTTTGTTGTTTTTTACTACGCATTCCTTCAATGAATAGCTTTCGAAAAGGAAGGCGCAATTACCAGGTTTATTGGGGTGTCGGGCTGCTACTCAGAATGGCGCCAATTCGAATCCGTGCCAATAAATATCTCTTTAATATTTCTTTTTTTCCCGTCAGATGCTCACATGGGCAGGACTCTGTTTGCCACAACCTGTTGTTTTACATGCACAATTATTGCTTTTTCACGAGTCACTACTCAGCCACACTTTTAATGATATTTATGTTTGAATTGAAAATATGTACGACCAAAAGGTGAGCGATGATCAAATTATCACAACGTTGTATTTAACGAGGTTTTGTTACTGATGTCTTTAAATTACATGCCTTCTCTTCTGCGCTTGCTTTTTTTTTCGGTTCTTCTTCATAATGTTCTTCCTTTGAAATTCTTAAAGAGCGAAATACCTTATGAAACGATTCGAAGCACAGTGCGGAGTTCCGCACGGGTCGACTAGTTGAATACTTATTTTTTAAGATAAAAAGTATAGAAAACTTATATTGCAATCTTGCATGCGGAATGTAGTATCAGGTCTTATATAAAATACGCTATAAAATATGAAATGATGCAACGTTAATTTAGATGGCTCAAAGTTACCATAAATGACCTATTGCTTTTCAACAAAAAATTATTTATTCATTTCCATTCTCAAATGAATTTTGAGCATGTTCGGTGAGAGAGATAGAAAACCTTTCGCACTCATTTCGGTAAATCATAGAAAAATTTCGTAAATTATAGAAACAAGCGAGGGAATTTCATAAGATTCTTTTTCTCTTTCTACACAACAAAAATCTTTGTTTGTGAAACAAAATGTAGTGAAGGAGAGGAGGCATCTCTTACTGTATTTGTAATGCTTGTTCAAGACTTTTATCTCTTGTTTTACCAAAGAGAAATTAAACTGTAATAGACAAAAAATGGCATTGTTGCTTTAAAAAAGCTTTAAATACTTATTTAAACTTTGGTTACACATTAGATATGATATCACAAATTAGGTAAAAGTAGTTACTTTCAGTAAAATATTTAAAATTATCAATTATGAGCAAAAAAAGGTCACTGTATTTAAATAACACAGATTCCCATTCCTTCGGCGTACCTTTATAATTATGCCTATTACGTATAAAATAATTGATAAATCTTTATGAAAACAATATATTTAATAATAAATAGGTTTGGAAGTAATTATCTGACAAAACTGCTAGGTGTCTAATTGTAAAATATTGGAGGGGGAGGCATGGGTAACAGACTAACAGCCGATTTGTAACTAAGTAACAACAAATTAAGTGCGCCAGTTGAGATATATGATTTTTTTTCAAGTCATTGTAGCAGAGAATAAAAAGAATATATCCTAAGTACGTTAAAGCAGCAATGCTCACGACGAAAAATAACATCAGTTAACTGCTCATAAGTGTGTAAAAAGTTTTACATAACTCACATGCGAAATGTTTTGCTTTGCAGTACATAAAAACGTACAAGGTTAAAAAAAAAAAGAGTTTCTAAAAAGTTATATATAAATATATATTAAATGAGAGAAAAACGCTGAGCAATCAAAGGAAGCTGAGTCATATTGAATAAAATTGTAAATATTTACGCACTTTGTTTCCGAGGGTGGGTGAAGATGGGGAATGAGTTGTGAAGTCATACCCCACAAAAATATTTAATGAATAAATAAAGAAATACTGCGAAAAAAGTAATGTAGACTCATTTAAAAAAGCAGCCAGCTTTTAAAAATTTATCGTTTTTTCCAAAAGAACAAGATTTTTTTTTTCTAATTTCTAAGCAAAAATTTATTAAAAACTCTGGGGAATTCGTTAAAATAATAAATCAAATATATTCCATATGCATCATTATCAAACTAAAGCAGCGCAACGGAGAATGAGCAAATAAAAGAAAATTCATCACATTGAATAAATTTGTAACTACAGTCAACACTCGTTAACGAAAACCCGTATTTAGAGTGGAAATCAGAAATACATGGTACAATGTTAAGTCTATAGGAGTATAACTCGCTTTTAACGAGCAAGCCCCGCTTAAAACGAGCAATATGTTTGCGATTCGTAAAATTTCTAGTGACTTCCAGCTCAGCTTATCCTTTTTTGGTAATTGTTTTTTAACATTCAAAAGTGAACTAAAGTTAGTGATAAATCATAAATCTTGAGAAGAAGCGATGACAGCACTTTATTTAATTTGTGAAGTAAATAAAACATATAAAAAATATATATGTGTGTCTATGCATATATTCCACAAGAACAATGACATAAGAAAGATACATTCAGACAGTTCAAAGCAAAGACTACACAGTGATTAAAAATACGAAAAAAAACCAGCAATGATGAATGTTTTACATTATTTTCACGAACTCGCTTTTCACGAACACTCGGTTATAACGAGCAAGTATCGAGGTTCCTTTGAGCTCGTTATAAGCGGGTTCGACTGTATTTCTCGCACTTTGTTTTCGAGAGTGGGTGAAGACGGTGAGTGAGGGTGTGAAGTCATAAAATACCTCAAAAAAGAAATTAATGCATTCATGAAGTAATACAGCGAAAAAAAGAATGAGGGCTATTTTTTGGATATTTTCATTAGAATTTAATGAGCAATTCGACCCCCTACCCTTTTATCTTATCTCCAACTTGTTTAGGTATAATAATGATAGTGTACGATAAAAATATAAATTGATTTTAAAGCAGTTTTTTCAAGTTATTTTATTTTCTTATATTTAAATATGACTTGAGTTTTGCAAAAAAATCTTGAATGATGAAAAAACGAAACATTTCAGAATTCTTTAGTTAAAATGCATAAGAAACAACAAATGAAACGTATGAAGTCAATTCATATTTTTAATAAATGAGCAAATTAATAAACAATATTTTTGAGGCTTTGAAAACAATTTAATCAAATTTCGTTTAGCTACAACAAAGATTAAAAGACAATTGCACATAGCAACTATTTAATTGCATAAAGTTCTGAATTCAAAAAAATAGATAAATAAATAGTTTTAAAAAAATCAACAGAAAAAAAATTAAACTTTCAATAAAAAACATCCACGCGGAAATATTCCTAAATTGCCTCACTTCTCCCTTTTTTTCATTTAAACTTTAAAATGCAATGTTAACGATGATTATAAAAGCATAAAAAATTAATTAATACGTATTAAAATGTAATTTGCATTCCTCTTTATTTCGATCAGCTAATTATATTAACCTGTTTGCATAATTAGGGAAAAACTTATTTACTTTAGTTGAAAAAATATTCCTGAAACTGAACATTTTGCAATTGTCTACTTCATTTATATTCCATAAAAAGCACACGTTTATTTGCAGGTTAAAACGTTAACAAATAGGAATTTATTATCTCACGAAACAGTTTTGAATGAAAAAATTCGACAGTTTAATGAGACTAGTTATCAAACCTTTACATTCTTTTTTTTTCCTCTATTGATGTTAAATTTCTTCTAAATAAGTAAAACGAAAACAAATATTTTCTTGTTTTTTTATACGTTTTACCATAAAAGTCGCACAAATCAGAACTTATACTCGAAGGAAATATTTTTTTTTCATATAAAAGTTTTGTTATTGCATTAATCCATGGTTTTCTCTTAACTACTTTGCATTTAATCCTCGATAACTATTCAATGCTTTATATTTGTTCAAATCGATTACGTTAATCGATTTCACAAATTTGGCGTGCACTGCAAAAATGTTGTATGTCGTACCAAAGGATGGGGCAGTAATTTTTCTTTTTTTTTTTTTTTTTCTAACGTACGCAAATTTTGGTGATTTCCTGCTGATGTTTCACCAAAATGTAGTTCAAATATGCCCAATTCATGACCAACATTTTATTCCATAATATTTTTTAATTAAATCATTTAAACACTGAAAGCAAAAATATGTCGACTTAATAACCTATAAGTTATTTTTTTTTTACTTTTCTACTGTAAACAATGTGATTGTTTTCCAATAATCTTTTACTATCTGTCAAGATACATGAATGATCAGTCAAACTACCATTAGTCAAACCACAGCTATCATGACATATTTGGGATGTCCTGTGAAGTATAATCATAAACAAATTAAGGGATTTTCCTTTAAATAGGTAGGGGTGTCTAAAGAGTTATTAACAATTTTTAGATTGTAGCCTGAATCTAAAACATTCTAATAAATCTTGGGAATTCAAACAATTATTCAGTCACTCTAAGTCAAACACTGCCTCTTTCAAACAAACTTCCTGGATGTAAAAACAACAATAAAGTGTAGTTTATTCTTAGTGGAGCGAATTAATAATAGACAATGAAAACACAGAAGAGCAGGTCCAAAACAACTGTCAGCATTTCTTGCATCTTCCATCGATACAAAGAGATGAAAGAGTAAAAATATAAATGCGTAGTTCGAATGATTTCATAACGATAGAAATGTACAATCAGCTTGCAGTTAACATCAAATATTGAAGTTCAAGTGACGGTAAAATATTTCTACTAAAGCGTGCTAGAAACTGAATAGAGGAAGAGCGGCAGTCTACAACTGGCAGTAAAAGATGCGTTTAAGGGTCAGAAGAGAAGGCCGGAATTTCTAGAAAAATCAAACCTATGAACAAAGTTTTGAAGTGAAAAGCTATACAGTAAACTCCCGATTATCCGCTGGGCGGACTATCCAGAAGTCAATCAACAATCAGAAACATGTATTTTCGCAGTAAAAAGCGAATACCAATGGATGTTTTCTTTGTCGAAAATTTGTAAATTTAAACTCAGTTTTTTTTTCAGTAAGTTACCGCTCTATAGCCAGGGCTAAGGCAGAAATACATGAAATAAAAAGCCAGCTGAGTCAGTTCCAGCCGAGGACTGCAGTTTCGTGCTTATTAGCACTCATCAGCCCGGCATAGAAGTGACTGAGCTGGACGCGGAATAAGTGATAATAAGCACGAAACTGCAGTTCTCGGCTGGAATCGACTGAGCTGGCTTTGTATTTCAGTTGTTTTATTTATTTATTTATTTATGGTGCTTTCTTCATCGGGTATACATTTGTTCTTTATTGATGTTAAGTTCTGTTGTGCAAGAATACCGACATTTTACTGTTCTGTACATACTTTCACTGTTTGAGAAAGTAGTATGCATCAATACAGATAAGTTTTTGAGGAAGGACAATTTTACCTTATTTATCCCTTATTTCAGCCCTCTTGCGGTTTATCCGCGATTTTTATTATCTGCGGTACCTGTTCCACCCAATTCTGCAGATAATCGTGAGTTTACTGTACACTTTTCGTACTATAAGTAAGGAATACCGTCACTTATCGTAAAGCTTTAAGCTAAGAAGTAGGAGAGGTGGAGGAAAGTACCATTAAGGTAAAACACCAGTAGTGGCCAGTGCTTCAGTAGTGGCCACTTCAAGATTTAAAACACACTAGTAGTAGACACAGTGAAGTATATTTAAACAATGGGTCTACAATATTAATTACCTCTCTTGAAACTCAATGAGCGTATTAAAGACCAACTCATCCTCAAGCGTCCCATGATTTAAAAATGTCAAAATTTCTATTTGTTCAATTTTTTATCCATTTTTATTATAACTTCAAAGTTGATCCATTAGCGTCCACTTCAAAATCTGAAAATTTCAGTAGTGGCCATCTGTCATTCTCCCATCCGAAGAATTTGCATTACTTACTATAAATTCAAATAATTCGTGAATAGGTTGATTGAATAGAATAGTTACATTAAGTATCAACAAAAAAAATCACATTATTATTGTTCATATCTTCCTTCAAAGTATATAGGTAAACTTGAAGTGGCTATTACTGAAGCACTGGCCACTACTGGTGTCATACCTTATGTTGTGGACGTGTGTTTTTCAAACGTGTGTGTTAGTCTGAAACTGTTTACTGCCTTGCCTGATCTTAGCTCAATCGTTTTAAAGCAGGATTTACCAGCAGGTATTGAGTTCAGCTGTATGTCTACACCACTATGAAGCTGCCCACAAATGATGTAATGGGTTAAGGGGGGAGAGGGGTTCATGAAATTGTGTCAGATTGTGACAAGGGGAAGGGAAGGTGTTACAAGAAAAGTAACATTTGGCATTTTTTTAAAAAGGAATAAGCTTGTGAAAAACAGCGTGACATGCGACAAGGGGGGAGAGGGTAAGGAGAAGCGTGACACTTTGAGACAAAGGGGGGGGGGGGAGAATTTGAAAAAGGTGTAATATCATTAATGGACCAAGTTGAAGACAGTTAATCGTGAAGGCAAGATCCCCAAGTCACGTGATAGATTTTGAAGCAAAGCATTGGAAGAAAGCTTTGTTTGCTTGTTTCACGCAAAACGTGCCATCCATTCGTCGTTGTTGAGTCACGTGACTTGGGGTCTTTGGTTCAGATTTTGCTAAGCCAATGATTGAACTTTCTCTCTCCATTTACTGATCCCTGCTTTAAGATTATATCACATCATTTGGAAATACAAGCGATACTGTTTTATTGCAGCAGTGCGGTCGGGAAATGGATGTGTAACAAAAACCTCTTTTTTAAACATTTAATTAGCTATGGTTGAATTTGTGATTTACACAAGTCTTGAGGGTCATAAATATCAGCGGAATACCATCCATGTCGTAACACAGCTGAATAATGTGCAATGTTCTCTTAGATGTTTCAAATCATTTCCGAATCCTCAAAACCTTGCAAAACACTTGCAAGAACGTGGCGTAGAGTTCAGCTATGTTGCAACATGGATGGTGTTCTACCGATGTTTATGACTCGTAACACTTTAAGGTAACTGCGCATAACAAACATTCAATTCCGGACCTTTCAATGCAAGAAATATGGGAACGCTTTTGCAGCCGCTGTCTTTCTAGGATAATAGATTACAAAATCAAAGAAAATAGTTCTTTCCACCACATTAAAAGTTTCAAGAATTTTTTCATACTACATAGTGTGCTTAATCAAACTGCTTAGTCGGAATTATTGTGTTGTTAGTTTTGACTTACAAAGCATGTTATAGCTTGAAAGAAAATATCAGCTGTTAAAATTTAGAATTTATAATGTTTTACGTAGGGAAAGTTGTTCTAATCCATTAAAACCAGAGAAATTGGAAATTAGTACTTCTCTGTCAAATGAGAAGTACTTTTCTCTCAGTATACAGTGACTGTAAGCTAATGAATAGATAAAATTGTTGATGAAATATATAAAAGATATATAAGAGGAAAGCAAGTTCACTAGACCTTATTCAGCAATCCAAGAAATGTAACATGTTCAAGAAAAACTGGTTAAAATGGAAACAAACGTCACAAATAAAACACAAGTTGTGCACGAAATGCAGCAACTATTTCAAAGCTACAGTTAAGTTCCTTCAGCACTTCAAAAAAAAAAAGCTCAATAGACAAGAAAAAAGTCGCGAGAAAACGAAACATCTTGTCGCTATATTCAGTGAAAATTTTCTTGGTGAACACTTTTTTGCACTGATAAAGGGCTCCACTGGAGCCTTGAAATAGATATTTGCAGTTCTTGTCAATTTGTTACATTTAATTTACACTGTACATTTTACTCTTGTATTAGCACTTAGCACTTTTGATCATTTTGCAAAGAAGGTATAAATCCTTTGTGCTTTGCAAACTTATAAATACTGAATTTTTAGGTAATTAATTTTTTTACAAGCGTTCTGGGACAGTAAATGAATTGTAATACATCTAAGTATTAATACGGAATAAGTCTCAAAAATATTTCAAATGCTTCTACAGATTCATTTCACTTAATTAGGAACAAAAGAACCTTCTCTATAAAACGTTTGCTTCAATTAAAAGTACTTTCTTAACATGATAGAAATTGTAAAAAAATGCAATAAAAACATTTTTTGCTTTTCTTTAATCATATAATAGTTTTCATCTACTGGTATTTAAACGGGAAACAAGTACAAGCTAAAGTTAAACTATTTCAATTTTTTTTATTTAATTACACACAAGTATGCGTTCTTTAAGTCTTCGGTGCTAGAAACATATAAAGCAATTTATACGACAAGTGAACCTTGTATTAAAACATACATAAAAAACATATATAAGGGTTGGTTGGAGTAAACTGGGAACCTTATGAGAACAGTTTGTTTTTAAAAGCTTATTCAATAGTTTTGAAACAAAAAAAAATTAAACTTATTGTCTTATTTTATCTTGGACATTATTAATGAACTAAAGTTCATCATTATTTTCCAAAATAAGTTACTTTTAACTAAAGAAAACCGCCTTCAAAAAACACCTACGAACAAAAAGTGAAAAATAACTGATAACAGTTACATACTATTTCTTACCCAAACCTAGAAATGAAATTTATTTTACAATTCTACTACAAAAATCATCGAACTAAACACCCAAAGTAAAATTAATACAGATTTTAATTAATATACGATGAGTTATTTTAAATACCTAACTAATTATACACGATCTCTTAATTTTTAATAACCTTTTGAAGTCGGGGCCTCCTATAAACTACTATCTAACGTAACTGACAACCCACCGAATACTGACTTTAACAGTAATTTAACTAACCGCGAAATTAGTCTTTAAAAAACCTACTCAGTTACGTTAGGAAATAGTTTATAGGAGGCCCCGACTTCAAAAGTTATTTAAAATTAAGAGATCGTATATAATTAGTTAGGTATGAAGCCGCCTGGCTTCAGGGGGGAAAAACTAATTTTCCAGCAGTGGACTGTATATTGAGAATGTTGACTGCATTGATGAGTCGTGGTTAAAACAACAACCAATTAAATTTATTTACAATTAGAGTATGAGCATAATATTAAAGTAAGACTAGGATACGCATGTATCCTTGCAAAGGATTGGGAGCGAGAGCCCTATAGCTGCATCCGCTACAACGTTGGAAGTGCATCTCCGAGGGGTGGTTTCCCACGCTCCTCTTACAATGGGGGCTTTAGGGTTGCTTGGCGAAGAAAAGAGCCAAGACCCCAAGCGTTGCTCCTTATCGCTCGGGGGCCCGCGCAAAGGCGTTAACAAGGTATTTCAAAAAACTCATCGTATATTACTTAAAATCAGTGTTTATTTTATATTGGGTGTTTAGTTTAGTTGATTTTTGTACTGAAATTGTAAAATAAATTTCATTTCTAGGTTTGAGTAGAAAATAGTTTGTAGGTGTAATCAGGTTTTTTTTATTTTTTAGTAAGTAGGTGTTTTTTGAAGGTGGTTTTTTTTTTTATTTAAAAGTAATTTATTTTTTGTTTTTTAGCGGTGTAAATATAAAATAAGTACGTAGGATAGAATTTGTGGTACATGACGTTGAAGTCTTTCTTACGTGTATCTCGAGTATGATAGCGTCAAGCACATGAGTCTAAAAACAGCTAGAATGAGTGTGCTAGAGAAAGAAATAGAGCACAGCGTCTCGGAAACTTCCGACGACTGTGAAGGAAGGCTTCTTTAAAATGCGCAAATATGTACAAAAAAAGTTGTCTTATCATTAGTTCGACTTTCTCAAAGTTTACTTTCCGAAAGTAAATGCACGAGTCACTAAAAAAACCCAACAGAAATCGCTTTAAGTTTAAAATTGTAAATTGTAAAATTGTAAATTTTAAAATTGTAGCATTTTAAATTGAAATTTATATTTCTCAACAATACGTATCACACAACCCTCGATAGAGCTGTCACAGATTTAGGAAAAAAGAACTTTGCGAACGGACGAGTATACCTAACTCTCAGCAGAGTCAAGACTTGAAGGAATAGCTCTATCTAATTTAAAACGCTCTCAACTTTTAACTAAACTTCACGATGAACGAGCATTATCAGAAATGCAACAATTGACGCAACTCAATTCTGATGAAAAGTAGACTGGATTCAGTATTTAGTTAGAACCATTTAAATGTTTACGGTTTCCCAAACTACAAAGAAATTGTAAATTGTAACATTGGAAATTAATTTATGTTTTACAGCGATATGTGTCATGTAACTCGTGATAAAATTCGCATGTTTCTTCACATGCCCCCATCATAGATGAAGATAAAAGAATTTCACTGGAATGAATTTTATGTTTGCTTCAGAGAATCCCTGATTCAAAATTTTCATTATGATTAATCTTAATAATAATGTTTTTTAGTTCTTTCTTTAACTATAGGTAAAGAAAGTACATACCTTTGTTTTATGGCTTTTTTTAACAATGGGTTTTATATTTAATCGTTTGTGAGGGAAATTACATGAAATTTATTGTTTTTTACCCATAACTTTTCTCTAAGGAACAAATAGGGTCAATCAAAGATTTGGAACCTAAGTTAGACCACCCCCTATCCGCTACACAAAAAAAGCATAAAAACCGGTTCACTAAGTGAGACGATATACTAAGTTAATGAAGTACAAATCACTTTAAAGTATGATATTTGAAGAGTGCCCTCGATTTCATCAAACCCAGACTTGATTACCATTAAACCGCCAGGAAGTATACCGTTTCGAACAAAAAAAGATTTTTCCTAATCGGTACAGGTGTCTTCGAGTATTTATGGAACATTGTACAAAGAAAAAACAAATCCGACGAGTTCAGAACGTCCTCCTTTTTTGAAGCCTGCTAATTAATATAACCCTTATTTCTAATTAATATGGCGACATCGTGAAATAGTAAATCTAGAATTCTAGTCCAACTTCAGAAATCAGACACCAGTTACTATATATTAACTAAGGAATATAAATTAAATCTTCGGGGGAGGGGTGTTCTGTATTCAATTCCCCTTAAACTGAGCACTAAATATATTTAAGAAATGAAATACTGAAAAAAAATACACTTATGTGACTAATTAAAGTTATTTATTAGTAGAAAAAATACTATGGTAATTGATTCAACTATTAAGGTAGCAAAATATATTTAATTTACTGCTTTGCTACGTAGCCGTACACTATGAGAAGGTGACTGATCATCCCAATAATATTCGCGCTGCACTTGTACTAGCTTCTAGTAATCTTTTTTAAAATATGTCTTAGTTTTTTCTGAAATTCGGAAAAAGATTCGGATTAAAGGCGATTCGGATACTCGGAGTTCGGATAATTGGAGTTATACTGTTTGTAATCATGAAAAAACGATTGAATGTAGAAATCCTTCTAGTATGCAAGATACTCCATCTCACCAGTTAAGGGTTAAAGCTCCTGACGATGACCTAATTTTTTTTCAGTTTGTGATACACCAGTAGATGTTGCTATTATTAACTACTCTGTATAATACTTTTTTATTTTCGATTTTTCAGCACAAAGGAGTCAAGTCCTATTCGAAGTCTTTCTCTGATACAAGAGGCAAACGCTCCCCAAATCATTGACACGTGTGATCTGTAAACGCAAGAAAAGTGAAACATATCTGAAGCAGCTGTTCAAGACTTTGGACTGACTTTTGGTTGGACTTTGGTTGACTGACTTTCTACCCGAGTTGAGAAATTTTCCCAATTACGCTTACGAAGTCCTTGGATATGTACATCCTTTACAGCAATATAGGAACATTCCTAGATTTAGGTCAAATTATATGCACTGAACATCATGAATAACCCCTATGTTTAACCATAGAGGAATGAGGAGTTGCCCTTACATTGCTAGAATTTACCATACGTCAGGACAATATATGGACGAGTTGGAACGATACTGGCATAATTAAGAAATATTTACGAATTGAGTTTACCATGGATTTGAATTCTTATTTGGTTCCTCTCTTTAGTGTACCCATCACTCAAAAAATTTACTAAAACATATTGCCCACTAAAAGTGCACGAAAATTATCCAATAAAGAATACTGCTGTTCAAGTAAGGATAACAGTTGCATACGTCAGTTTATATGCGTCTGATTTGATCAGTAGCCGGAATGTTCTGTTATTGGAAATGTCACTCACCCAATTACATAAATTGCATGTATTTGACATTCTTTCAGCAAATACATCGTACATTTTAGAATTACAGTAGTGTAAGTCCTTTAAAGTTTCTAGTTAGCTACTACTTACAGTTAAAGTTACATAAAAGTTGTTGCATAATTAAGAAAAAAGAACCTGTGGGTAAATACAAATCCTTCTCTTGAAATTACAATCATTACAATTTAAGTAGCATTGATTTTTTTTTTTTGCAAATGTTTTTTTTTTTTTTTTTGGTAATCTTTCTCATTTTTTTTTTTTTTAAGTTACTCGAATCTGTGGTAGGATTATTTATGCCACTTGAGTTCTAAGCACGACATGTGTTGCCTCTTTCTGTCATGAGTCACGATGAATGACTTTAATAAAAGTTTTTTTGCGTCTAATGAAGGGCATATCCTCTTTTCTTAACGAAGCATATTGTTTCCCCACGTTCTAGTTAGTGATTTAAAGTGCAGTTTCATATCATAAAGCAATAAAATGAACCAGCAATGTATTTTAGCTCAAGAAGGCTTGGCTCTGCAGTTTTTTCTCAACAGTATTTCAACTTATAACACCTTGCCGCATAGCATGTACGAAAAATTAACAGTATTAATACTGTAATATAACGACAGCCCAGTTATCCCCACCAGAGACTGCAGTTTTGTCCTTGTTATGGACTCATCAGTCTGGAATAGGGAACAACCGAGCTGAACGCAGATGTCAACTCATTAAAGCTGGGAGTGCCAACAAACTGGTAGATAAAGTAAATTTATTTCACCAGCGAAAGTCCGCAGGCATTGTGCGGTTCAACTCGCAAATTAAAGGCACAACTTGGGTGCCAAGCAGTAAGTTACCACTCCCTAAGTCAGGACTAAGGCAGAACTACATGCCGATCTGCGGAGTCTCGCTGGTGAAATAAATTTGCTTTATCTATCAGTTTGTTGGCACTCACAGCTTCAATTAGTCGACATCTTCCTGCACAGCTCGGTTATTCCCTATTCCAGACTCACCCATACAAGGACGCAACTGCAGTTTCTGGGTTTAATAACCGCGCTGTCAGTATACTGCATGTCGTTCTGCCTTAGCCCTAGCTTAGGGGTGCCAACTTACTGCTTAGTAATAATAATAATAATTATGCAACACGAATTGCATTAAATAAACTTAGAGAAATTAAGCTTTTTTGTAACTACTATTAATGAACTTAGGAAAAAAAACCACTAATAAGCGCAGGAATGGCATTAATTGCACATGTTTCTATTTACTAACGTAAACATCATAATAGCACTATAACTGCTTGCTGCTGCTAAAAAACCAGTTATAATACTTCTAATAACAATACCACGATGATTCTAACAATGTAATCATAATATAATAATCAAAATAATAATATTCAAAAAAAAAAAAAAAAAAGCTATAATATCAAGAAGAAGAATTAAAAACATCTTTTATTAAACATACTAACGTCTAAGATTATTGTTAGCTATCCGTCTTTTTTTTCCCAAGTTTTCAATTTTCCAATAATTTTCAAGCTGTTTTAGTATGTTTTCTGATTGTGCTCAAAAAAAGGTTATCAACATCTGAACGAATAAAAAAAGGAAGTTTTTTTTTGTGCTAGAATAACATTCAAACAATAAATAAAATCACTGTTCAACAAATTTAATAAAACATTTAATTAAACAATTCGACTAATTCATGACAATATTATTCTTGATCTACCGGAAAAATTAATTTAGTGTTCAGAACATTGAGAAACAATATTTTTAACACTAACGCTAAACAAATGTAATTCCCATGGCTGAAATATTTCCAAGCTTTTCAGTTCCGGGTAAAATCTTTTAATCCCAAAGAAAAACAGTAAACATATTTACGAATTTATACTTCAACAACCTCTTTTCGTTTAATTTGTTTGATGAAAGTAAACTTTTTTGCAGCAACATTTTGCGATTTAATGCAAATTGCATTTAAAATATTTTTCATTTTATTTTGTATTAGAATTTAATTTCTTTTTTATCGAAGTATATTTTGTTCCTTGAGGGAAATATGCAGTGTCTGCACAATTTATTTTTTACGGCTGCTGCTTCAGACGTTTTCGTACTTAGCATTTTGAAATTTTTCAGTTCCGTTTTTGTGTAAATATTTTGTTAAACTGTTTTTCTTTAGCACTTTTTGAGTTGATCTAGTGCCTATTATATTAATTCATTTTATATCTTACTAGTTATATATTTATGTTTTAGTGTGTGGAGCAGATTTTAATAAAATTTATCAGAGCTTTTTTTTTTTTTTTAATGTTTGCTAGAAAATTAAAGTTAACGACTCTGGAAATATTTGACATATAAAAGGAAAAATACTTCAGCCAACAATTATGTATTTCTATTAGCTTCTTCATAGACTTTTATCATAGTAAGGAAAATATTTTTTTTCTTTGTTTTTGTTACTCTTACAGTGGAAATACGAAAGAAATGATTTTCAAGAACCGTGTTCAATAAAATTTCATTGCCTTATTATGTTTTTGAAAAACAAAACTATTAAGTCTAGTCAATGCAGTTTAGAAAGAACAATGTTCCAAAAATTTTTACAAGAAACAAAATACACTACCGGTCATTAAAATTGCTACACCAAGAAGGATATGTCAGAATAAAACAAAATTTTGCACACGTGATAGCAACATAGACACTAGAAATCGATTACAAAATGAAAACAAAATGATGATTTATTACTGGAAAAATCCCACATAAATGGAGGTTTAAGTACCCTGTTCCGCCACCTCTAGCGTGAATGTAAAAGTCGATACAGTCGAGCATTGAGGCCCAGCAGTTTCGTACAATGTCCTACTTCCTCTCAGCTACCACAGTTGCTGTAAACGCGCCAATAATTCAATCAAACTTACAGGCTGTTATATTTACCTTTTCAAAAGATAACAGATATGCTCAATTTGTGACAAATCAGTGCATCGTACAGACCAGAGAAAGTGATAATGTTTAAGAGGAAGTCCCTTGACACCCTTGTTGTGTGTGACCGAGCATTGTCATGTTAAAAAATGGCTCCTGGGAGCCCCGTCCTGAGTGCCAAACATAGTTTGATCAAAGGAGTGGCGTTTTTACAGCAACTGTGGTACAAGATGACGTAGGATATCGTGGGAGACTGCCATGCCTCAATGTTCGATTGTATCGCTTCGTACATCGTACATTCACGCTAGAGGTGGCTTAACAGCGTACTTAAACCTCCATTCATTTGAGAATTTTCCAACAATAAATGATCAATTTGCTTTCATTCTGTAATCACTTTCTAATGTCAATTTAGCTATCCCGTGTGCAAAATTTAGCTTCATTCTGGCAATTTCTTCTTGGTGTAGCAATTTTGATGGCCAGTAGTGTAGAACTGATAACTTTTTTTTCCTTTCGCAGTTAATACTTTGTCAAATAAATACATTCACACTAGAATCTGGATTAATCAAAATAATAGCAGCAAACCGTTTTCGGTAAGTTGAAGTTATCTGATAATCGAGGATGCCCAAATTTCTTATTTTACACAATGTCGTATGGTAATTATTACCATTAACTTTGCATTTTTTTTCTAAGTGTTTACTCTAGCCACCCCCCCCCCTGAAAAATCCGAAATAATGCTTTATATAGTAACTATAACGTCATCAAAATATAGACATTAATAAGTTAGTGCACAATAGTACACATTGTTACCCCTGAATATAGAATGTGAAATGCCGATTGCATTAAGTAGTAATTTCACAAACGAAAAAATAAATTTCTATCGTCGAAATATTTTAGATAATCAGTTAAGAGATATGTATATATACAGGGTGTTCCGTTTTAACCTGCAAGACCTTTATTTACGCAACCGTTAGTTCTAGATGTATACTTTCAATCGCAAAGATGTTCAAAATCAGGAGCTGAGTTAAGATATTGAAAGTTTAAAGTAAAAATGACTTAAAAAATACTAAATTTAACTTTTTTACGGGTCCTAGGTCCCCTAAGTAATATTTAGAAAAATAACCTCTATTGAAAATTTTTACTAACACAAAAAACTTGACATTTGTGCGACCAAAACTCAAGGAGATATTCCAGTTTAAAGTTTTAAGGGACCATACAGAAGATGAGACTGGAACTTATCGCTCTTTCAGAAAAATAACAGGTCGTCATAGTAAGAAAAACAAGATATTTATATTTTTCATTGCTGTTCAAATATGAATGCAAATGTCATGCCGTGATAGGCAAAAACACACTACAAAACCTCGATTAATTTGAAAAATCACACTCTATGCACACATGTAATTTCAAACTTGTTAACCACCATATTTTCCCCCAAAACGTGATATTGACAGCGAGTAAAAAGTGGTGTAAGTCACAAAACGATGCGTTTCATATCTCTGTGAATATTGGTTGTACTAATTTCAAACTTTTTGAGTTGGAATTATTTTTCAATGGGGATTATTTCTACAAATATATGTTAGGGAACCTGGGGCCCGTATAAAAAGTTAAATTTTGTATTTTCTGACTCATTTTTATTTTTGCTTCAAACTTTCAATATCTTAACCCTGCATCTGATTTTGAACATTTTTGCAATTGGAAGTATGCATCTAGGACAAACGGTTGCGAAAATAAAGGTCTTGCTGGTTAAAACAGAACACCCTGTGTGTATATATGTGTATATATATATATATATATATATATATATATATATATATATATATATATATATATATATATATATATATATATATATATATATATATATATATATAGGGGTACAATTGTTAATTTTCCAGTACCAGGTTACCAATTAAGTCCTGATATATGATTAATTTGCAAACTTTTTGTGAATGGGTAAATAGCCAATGAAACTTAATTTACTTATGATCCACTCTACAGTTTTCAGTCTAAATACAGCACTTTTCATACGAAAATACCTGTATCTTCTGTTTTATTAATTCTTTTACAGCTCAGAACTTTTAGTCAGAATCAAATCTGCTGTGAATTTTGTTTTATGAAACTGCTGCCAATGTTCAAAATGCGCACTATCAAGTAGTTTCAGTCTTTATAAGCCTTCACTAATCTCAAAATAGTAATTCCTTACTGCAGGACTCCTAAGAGCAATATATTGTGAAAATTATTTTAACTTCATAAACTGTGTACATGAATATGTAAATAAATTTAAACATGAACTGTCTGTGTTAATTATTTGTTCTTACACAATTTATTACATTGATTTCGTTCCTTACTTTGACGTTCTTTGATCTTAATGTTCCAATATTTTCGAAAATGCTAGCTATATAACAAAACAAACCTGCCTACTTTAGACAACACATCAAGAACACATCAAGTAATACAATTTACCATTCTTCGAAAATGACACGATTTAATGTTTCATTATTAAAACTCAATTTTACTTTTTTAATCTAGTGCCATCAACACACTTCATTTCATTTAATGCATAATTTTATTAAAAGATTATGAGCTTTATAAATGCCCGTTATCATTCATTTTTCATGTGTCATCACTTTTAAGGTTTCATTTGGCACTTTTAAGGTTTCTTAAAATTACTATTTTACTTTTATTTATTGCTTCTAACTTATAATTGATCTAATTAAATACAATATTTTGGCAAATGAGCACTTTATTAGTATTTAAATATGTCTCTCTCATTTTTAATGATATTCGAGATGTCTTTGCAACATACACATAATGCTCTTTGTTCCAATAACAATGATAAAGCATTAAACGGTTCAATTAGAAACAATTCGATTGATTTGACTTTAAAATGGGAGACTCGTTTACAATTTATCAATATAGCTGATTTTTTCCTACAGCAAAAAAAAAAAAAAAATAGTGGGTGACTCTACAAAAGCATGGAATTAATTAACCGGTAAAAAATACATGAGAGAGAATACTGCAGGAGATAGGGCTCCTGAGTGACAAGCTTGTCGCTTCCAAACCATTCTGCTGTTGCAATAGCAGACTCGAAGTTGCTGTCAAAAGTTTATTGAAGCTTAGTTCACAAGGTTGGCTAAACCAAAGAAAGACGGTTTAATTTTTGAATTTCATACCAAAAATAATGAGTATTTTGTACCTATTTTTGGAATACACTTTAGCTCTTGAACTAGCATCACACCAGAAAGTAATTATTTCTAAAATAATAAATAACCAGGCTGAATAATCTTCTTATGCTGCCGTAGGAAGGTAAGCATCAGTATCTGCTAATTTTTAATTTTTATTTCATTTATTTATTTAGGTATTTATTTTATTTATTTATTTACTTCTTTATTTATTTATTTATTTATTTTAATTTATTTTTTATATTAATTAATTAATTAATTTATTTATTTTAATTTATTTTTATATTAATTAATTAATTAATTTATTTTTATTTATTTATTTTTTTGTTTTTGCATTTTTGTAATCTATTGTGCCTATGCTGTGATTTATAGGATTTCTTATTTGGTTTCTGTTGAAATTAAAGTCAAAAAAAATAAAAATAGCATCAACATTTTGCTATTATAGTTTAGTATGGAATCCAAAAGGCATTTCTTCTAATATCTCAGATTTCTTCACGCAGCAGTGGTTCCTGCTATAGCAGCGTGCCTTTCGATACAAAAAACATTTACAAAATGAAAAATTGTATGAAGTTACTTATTCTCTTAAAAATAAATAATGTAACGATATTTCGTCTAATGGAAAAGCAATTACTTTAGCAATCCTTTAGTACAATACCAAGAAATGCATCAACAAGAAAAAGTAATAAACACAAATTTCACAAAGAATATTTACATTTTCAAGTTTTAGATTTTTTTTCAGTCAATTTCAGTACAGCTACAAAAATTTAAATTAATTTTAATTTCCAATTTATGAACCAGGAAAAACGCAGCTAATTCCTCAAAGCACATTTTAGTGCTTCGACAAATCCATAATAAGCTCTACCGCTCAAAAAAAGAGCACAAAAAATCGATTCTCTGAACCACATTCTCATCTAAAAGATTGGCAATGAATTCCAACCACCTGTTGCAGGATATTCTTTAGCTAAAACGAGACTCAGAGTAAGAAGAGAGAAACGAGCTATCAGAAATCTCAAGATATAAGTCCACCTATTCATCATTCTGAAAATGGCGCTTACAGTTTTCGTTAGTAAAATAAAGACTGCGGTACAAGTAATCATTCGGAGAAATATTTTCGAAGATGCATACGTATTTGATTTTTATAGATAAAGATATTTTTTTAAACATTTTCAGTACGTTCCGGCAACAAATAAAAAGCACAAAACTATTAATTGAAGCAACTCACGAAGGAAGAAACTCGTATCGAGGACAACAGATAACTTTACTTTCTGTGAAAAGAAATGTAACTAAATAGAAAAAATAATATGTGGTGCATACTAAATCAAGCAGAAACGTTTTGATTTTTCATACTCTTAGAAATAGGTAATTTTTATCTCTAGCTCAATAAATAATCCAGACGTATTTCTTTAGGAAACACAGAAATGGATGAAAGCAGTCAAATAATATTCGTCATTACCTAATTACCCAGACATCCAAATTAGTCTTTAGTTATGAAAAGAGGATTCTGTTGCATTAAAACGCTAGTCTGCCATTGAATTCGTAAGAACATGTTCTTCGTGAAATCTGAAATTTAAGCTAAGCAACGAAAATGAAACGAATAATTATACAATGAGTTGAAAAAAGATACTCCACTTTCATGAAAATTTTAACAGTATGTTGAACCTTGTAAAGAAATAATGTTTCACATCTGTCTCTATTGGTACTTTTAATCCTTACCGTGAACAAGCAAATAATTAAACTCTAGATGGGTAAGATAGATTTCGAAACAAGGAAACCCCTGCTTTTCTTACATCCACATATAAAAAAGTCCAACTGAAAAAAGACATTTTGGGTACATGTGGTTTTAACCATACTACCAAAAATATAAAAAATATTAGCATTGTTCAGACTGTATAAGGTGCAGATAAAAGAACTACAGGGTTTTGAAGCAAATTTTTTTAATACAATTATAATATAGGTCAATGTTAGGGTAAATGACTAGTTATGGTCACCCAACCAGTAATGGGCAGGTGTATCTTGTATTGTTAATATCCCCCCCCCCCCCCAAGTCTGTAATTGATGTTCCAGACCATCAGTGGATTCTCAAAATACCACCTTTCAAGAACACGCCCAACACAATTTTTACAAAGATAAATATTATGTACAGTGTAAATCATTATTTCAATGCCTCTCAGTCACCAATAGTGAATTTTCTTTACATTTAAGTTTTTGAAGGGGTGTTTTTCTTAAAGACCTGACATTGCTGTTTCTTATCAGATTACAGTTTTATTGATACGTACCAATTACTAAGCTTTCTTCCTATCATATAGGTACATTTTTGTCATTAAGTAAATATTTGAAAAGCTTACAAGCTAATATTGAAATGTAACTACTCAAGTAAAAGTTATGGGCACATAGGATCCGAATTAATTTTTTGACCTTTTTACTCAAAATTATAATTTAGGATTTATGATAAAGCATAAGCTAAACTTAACACACGATAAATACAAAATGCCGTTGTAGCAGTTATATTTAATTAATTTTATTATTTACTTTCGTTGTTATTGGTCATACGATCCTTTCAAAAGCGATTTGACAGTTATCCATTTTTAACTATAATGTTGCTCGAATTGGTAAATTGAAATTTGATTATATTGATACTGAAAAGTAAGTGTTTTCATACTGTTGAAAACTCTTTTGTGTATTTTCTGAAAATAAGTGAATTCAACTAGCAATCTAATAATGTCAAATCGCTTTTGGAAATGTTCGTATGAACAAGAACAACAAAAGTAACTAATTAAATTAATTAAATATAACTATGCTACAACGGCATTTTTTATTTATCCCTTGTTAAGTATAGCTTCTGCTTTATCATAAACCTTAAATCATAATTTCGAGTAAAAATGGTAAAAAAAAACAATTACTTGAACATTACTTTTACTTGCGCATAACTGATTGAGACCATTGATGTTCAAATCAGTGTTTTCCAATTTATGTCAAAATCAATATATAAATCATAGTTGAAAAACAATGAAATGTTCACAACTATGAAAGTGCAACTTCTAAGTTCTAACATCGTGAGTACCGTTTTTTTTTTTTTTTCTCGTGGACTAGAACTGTAACATCACAGTTCAAAAACAAGCTAAAATTTTAAAAACTCTAACCACGCCCATAGCTCATTTACCTATATACTTAGAGGTTAATTTGTCAACACTTTACATATTTAGTAGATTTCAACGTGTGACACGTCTCTGGCGTGGAAAACATATTAATGTTAATCAATTATTTTTGTTCTTTAAACCTTAATTACTGTCGTTCTAATCAACTTGAAAATTTGACTTTTCGATTGATAGGAAATTTTAAAACGTGCAAGGAATTTCTTCCCCTTAATTACGAAAGCAATGCAAGCATTTTGCTGAAAAATGAAAAAAAAGAAAAAAAAATTAATCGATTTTTTAAAAAAATCTTTTTTGTGCCATTTACGGTGCAGCTTAAGCACTACTTGTGATATACAGTGGGTGGCCAGATTATTAGGGACACTACTCAAATTCTCGTATTTTCAAGTTTTGGCTCACTTTTTCAAGAAATAAACCACGAACCACTTTCTTTTTACAATTCTGAGATGCTTCTGGTATCATTATTATTGTTTTTTAGGAGTGGAAACACTACCAGTCTGCGTCATTTTACAAATATGTGAGATAGTTCCTGTTTTAGTGGTGCCTGCTATAATTAATACGTAAGTAACACTTATTAATAAAGCAATGTTGCTACATTTTGCTATTGAATTCAGTATTTGAATTATATTATTGTCTGATTTTGTCAAAACTTCTTTTTTTTTTTTTTTTTTTTCAAGAATGGGCAAGGCTTCAGATACGTCCCCCAGAAAATGCAGAGAAATAAAATTATTACTACTCTCCTTCGTTTATTTCAAGAGAGCTATTGCAAATTTAACAGGTGTTTCTAATTCAGTAATAGTTGCACATGTCAAAAAGTTACAATTGAACAAGTCACTGAAAGCAGATCCCGTCGGCAAATGTGGCAGAAAACGCATCGCTATTCCTTTTACCGACCGCAGAATCAGGGATATGTGCTTTTTCAGATAGTAAACCTTCTATACAAAACAGTCTTCATGGAATAGCTCCCTCAGGTGGCCTGCGATGCCCCCTGGGGGAGTCCAGGTAAAAGAAACTTTTGTCGATGAAAAAATGCCATAAGTGGAGTCATCGAAGAATCATACCTATAAAACCTTTTACTAATCAAAATAATAACATTATTTGTTAACAGCACTAATTACAAATAGCACTTACACAAATTAAGTCCTCAACAGTTATTTTTAGGATTGTTTTGCCCTCTGTCGACGCTTTTTCTTAGCCTCGATGCGGAGAGCCTGTTCATTCATTATCATCGTAGTAAAACAGGCTACACTCCATTTGCAATTTTTGAGGGAAATATCACTGATTCTGTGAACGATATGAGTATTGGTGGTGTGTTTTCTGCCCCTTTTCTCAAAGCAATACGCTTCCAGAACCACGTTTTGGTCAATTTTAGTTTTTATAATGTCCAACTATTGACCTAAATACATATGTTATAATTGCAATAACTATCAATGTCAATCACTATCAACCCCCCCCCCCCCCCCCCCGCTCCCGTTCTGATGTTAAATGATCATTTTTCTTCAACTAAAATGCGTACACACCTTTTCAAAAGACCTATTAAAGTCTCTCTGAAATTTAAAAGTATTTGCCAAAACACATAAAAAGATTACCAGTAGCTTTAAAACTCAAAATAATCCTTCAACCACATAGTTCATCGCTTAACGCACCAAGCAACCACGCTACCGTAACCCTGCCCTTTAGCGAGTGAAGCGGTTTTTTCCCCTGCAATTTAAAGTGTTTCGCCAAATAAACTATGCTATAATGAGAACGTTATAAAGAACAATTACAACTGAATAATGTGACAAATCAAATTATTTACTTTGATATGTAACTACCTTTCACTATAAGAACAAAAACAAACGCTGTTTGCTGATCACAACAGCGTAGCATGGACATGGTTCCTCACAGCTATTGACACTGTCGGTCAGCGCCCTCTTGAAGAGTTAACTTACCCCAACATCAATTAGGAATTCATAGAACTAAACTTACCCCTCCATCTATTAGGAATTCGTAGAACTAAATAATTACTTAAGCATTTAATTTGCGATAGCAAATATTTCGGTCAATCTGGTTTAAAAATAGCCTATAGCCTTCCTCAATACTATTCAACACAAAAAGAGTTTTTTTAATTCGTACCAGTAGTTCCTGAGATTAGCGCGTTCAAACATACAAAATCTTTAGCTTTATAATATTAGTATAGAAATTAATTTTCCCGTTCTCGTAACATTTTTTATTGCTGCTGCACTCCTGCTAGTCATAGTGTAATGTTATACAGCATATAGTCTTCCTCAATAAATGTACTATTCAACACAAAAAGAATTTTTTTAATTCGAACCAGTAGTTCCTTATATGAGCGCATTCAAAAAAACAAACTATTCAGATTTTTAAATTAAATAATTAATAAGAAAAATAAAACAATGATACGTCATATAAAAATTTTTTTACAAATCATTTTTATCATTTTTTAGGATGTTCTCTAAAAAGTACCCTCGAGATTTGCCTCACGGCTGACTCGAACTTACACTCACTGGATCACGAAAGCCGCACTTTCAGCCCGAGCCACCATTTCTACGCATGCTTTGCGGTTCAGGCATTTTATATTATAATATCAATTTTCCCGTTTTCATAATATTTTTATTGCTGCTCCACTCCTATTAGTCATAGCGTGATGTTATATAGCCTATAGCCTTCCTCAATGAATGGAGTATTCAACACAAAAAGAATTTTTCAATTCTAACCAGTAGTTCCTAAGATTAGCGCACTCAAACAAACAAACTCTACTGCTTTATTTTATTAGTATAGATGACCTTGCAGAAACAGCCCTTATTTCTCAATGGTAACTAAAACAAGAACAACCTCACATTTTTAAAAAATGGTGCAGACTGGTAGTGTTGCCACTTTTAAAAGACAATAATAATGATATCCCTAGCAATGTACAATAAATAAAATTGCGGTTCGCTGTTTATTTCTTCAAAAAATGAGCCTTAACTTAAAAATACGAGAATTTGAGCAGTGTCCCTGATGATTTGGCCACCCACTATAGGTTTCAACATCTCTTCTTTAAAGTTAATACCAAAAAAGTGGGAACAACTTTTGATGTTGATGGATAAATATAACGATTGGTGTCATCTTGCAAATAATATGAACCCAACAAGAATAATGTGTCAAAATTAAGATTATTATGAAGTCTTCAAAGTCTTTTCCAAGCAGATATCAATTCATAAATAATAAAACAATCACAAATAAAAGACAGTTCAAAGGAATTTTTTTCAGAGGACAATTCATATGCTTGTGTTAGCTAGAACAGAAGACGTGTTTCAAGAAATAGGGTTATAAATAAAATCATTATTTAGATCTACGCAGAGCTCATTCTAACGAACATGTGCCATTGAAAAGGTATATGCGTGATATGAACCCTGAGGAAAAGAAACGTACAGAAAAAATATACTAGTTCTATTTATTTGCTGCTTGGTCAGGGCATCTTGGTTTCTTTATCAATTGCGATTACCATCAGAAAATTACTGCCAATAAAAGATACCTTTCCCGCTGCAGTTGAACACGCTATAATATGCTTTTAACGTGCGACTGAAAGAAGTTTAGTACGCTGAGCAAATAATGTGGTAAATCAAGATTTTTGCTTCTAGATTACTGTTTTGACTTTATGCGTCCATTTCTTACCTGGTGGTAAAGTTTTTAACTAGTGCTTTCTTATTGCAAATTTCTTTTCCCCATAGTCCGTATAACGGTTATACCAAACTTCAAAAACATAAGGCTATTAGAACAAGGTCTACTTAGATCCTAACATCGTAACTTGAATAAGAACAGTCCTGCATTTAGGGCCGCCGAGAGCTAAGGCGGTCATTTTGGTCGCCGGGAGTCGAGCCCCCTAAAGGAACGGGCCCTTAGTTTCCGACTAGGCTGACATGGCCTCTCGTCAGCCCTGCCTGTATTGGAGATTTCAGGATTCCGCTTTGGGTTTTGCTTATGAATACTGTCTGTTTTCATGTTAAAAGCTATGTTTATGTAATGTTTCCTTTAATGATTTTATAGGCATGTATCAGCATTTTTTAAAACAATTATTTTTCTAAAACCTAACTTAAACTCAAGATTAATGCAAAAAATACAACTGTTTACTGGTGTGTAAATCAAAAAAGGTTTACTTAATAGGCAAAGTCCAACGAATATATGGACAATGTTCAAATATGTTAAACATTTTGAGCCATTTGATTTTAATGGGAAAGTCATTGAACGTCTTGTTGGAGAAAATCGGACTATCTTGAGTTTATAATATTTATCATAATATTAAGGGGATAACCAATCTTTTTAATGTAAATTTTATTCAACTCGTCCTACAATTCTTTTTTCATCAAACCAAAGATAACGATACATAGTTTTAGTAAAATTAAGCTTAACTAATGTCATCTATTAATTAAGTATTTTTAATTTTAATTAGTTTAAACTTATTCAATTAGGCATTGAGAAACAGCATGTACTTAATTTTACATACTAAAACTTTTAAATTCTGTTCCATGGTATATCGATTTACTTTGACACTTACAGAATTCCGATAATTTAGTATTAACTATTTACTAAATAAAACAACCAGTTATATTCTAATGCATGTTGCTACTGAAAATTCAAGAACCTAACTGATGTTTTTGAATTAATGCTCAGTTCAGTACGGAAATTTTCAAAAAATTTTCAAAAAACTATTTCAAACTCAAAGAATATATAACTTTAATGAACTTGGAGGGAAAAAATACTGCTTTAAGTATCGTCGTTTGAAGTACCTAAGACTGGTAATTTGCATAGAAGCCTGTTGTTTCTCCCCACTTGCTTACTTGCCTTATAGACCATCGATTCGTTGTCATAGTAACAGAACTTTGTTTTTGTGGCTTTTCGATCAATGCCAAAGATCCTCACTAATAATGGAAATAAACATTTCCAAGAAAATCTCCCTATGGAAATTAAAGTTAGAAACGAGCTTTCATTGTCAGTTAAGATTAATCAGGTGCGATATGTTAAATTACATTTTATTCTTCAAGTGAGGAATTTATTTAAACGCATATATTTCTTAGAGGAAGTGATTTTCCCTACTGGAAAGTATTTTATCGCAATATTTGAAATTAATTATTTTAAGACTTTTACAAACAAATTTTACAAGTAAGATAATTTCTTAACAAACGCGTATTGATGAAATGTTTAACAGAATAGACATGTTTCATTTTTTTTTACATTATACCATAAATGAGAAGTTTTCAATAAAGTGTACCCTTGTGCAACTTGCGAAGATTTTTTTATGGATCAACAGTGTTACTATACCGTACGGTAAGGTAACATGGGCGTATTAACGAAATGTTTGACGCCAAAGCGTATTGACAAAATGTTAAATAACTTAGAGATGTTTTATTTTCTTTATATAATACCATTAATGAGAAGTTTTCAATATAGCGTATACCTTTGTGCAACTTGCATAGACGTTTTATAGTTCACCCATGTTACCTTACTGTACTTTGTAAACAGTTTCACGTTTTCTGAAAATTCTAGCCCTATAAAATACCTCACCAAAAGGAAATAGTAAGAATAAAACGAACGTTTACTCACGTGGTGGCAGTGTTGATATTAGAAAGTGATTACAAAAGGAAAGCAAAATGATCATTTATCACTGAAAAAGTCCCAAATGAATGGAGGTTTAAGTACCCGTTGAGCCATTTCCACCGCAAATGTACGAATTAATACAGTAGATTGAGAAATAGCAGTCTCGTATGATGTCCTGCCATCTCGTATTGCTGTTACTATTAACATGCCACTAATTCGATCAAACTCATAGACTGTCCAATTTACCATCTGAAGTGATTCCAGATATGCTCGATTTGTGACCAAAATTTAGGACATCGCTTAGGCCAGAGAAGCTGATAGTGGAAGAGAAAGCCCCCTCCGACCCTTGCTGTGCGTAACTGAGCATTGTCCTGTCAAACCTGGGAAACTCGCCGAGAGTGGCCAACACATGTGACTGAAGCATAACACAAACGTACTGTTAGGCTGTCATAGTGCTGTGAATCGATATTAGGGGTGACCATGTTTCGTATATGATAGCGCCCAAACATCACTCCAGCTGTGGATGCGGTATGCCGCTGCAAATCAAAGACTTTATTAGGGCATTCACTGTCGCATTCCCTTGGAATAGACGCAGAGCTCTCCAACCTACGGCCAGCGAGGATATTTTTCCCGGCCAGCGGGAAGCTTACAAATTGAAAACAATTTTTTTAATGTGATAATCTAATTCTTTTTAAACATTCCAAAAGAAAACTAAGCCATAAAAATCTCAAAAATAATTACTAAGCAAGATCGTAGCCAGAGGGGGTCAGGAAGAGGAAACTCTCAGAGTCTTAACTTTCACTTTCCTTCTTGAAGATCATTTAGATCTTCATTTAGCATTTTTGAGACTTCAATTTAAAACAATTTCTGGAGGATAGTCGCTTACTTGTTCTTTTTTTCTTCATTTGACCGAAAATATCTTTAAATGGTGTTTAGGTGATTTAATCCTGACTCCCTGGAACTTTAAACGAATTCCAGGGAGAGGTTCCGAGGGGCCTGTCCTAGCGTCTTAGACTTCGTTCAGCGGCGAGCGTCGTTGACGCTTCACTGTTAAAAAAAATGTATTCAAAAATGAAACTCTGAATGTATTCATTTTTTTTTTTTTTTTTGAATACAATTGATTCAAAAATGAGTAAATGTGGCATCAAATACAAACATACGAGAAATACGAGTCATCATATACGAACATACCCAAGTCATCATATAAGAATACAACACATTATCAAACACTAATTCATGAATAAAGATGCATACAATCATTTAATACTGCAGCTAACATTTCAAGAACATGGTTTAATAAATATTCATGTATAAATAGGAAATATAATAAGCGTGACTTCCAAGAATAAAACTCGCGAGCTTCGAACTCTTTTCTTATTGCGCATGCTACGCGTCGCTCAAGAGCGTGAACAAGTGTCGACAATGTTCATACGCTTTCGGCGCGTTTTTCGTGCTGTCTTGCGGAGCGATCGAGATGGCTGATCTGTTCGTCAAGAAAAAACTAGAAGATTGGAAATTGGAAGAGTTTTCATCGAACTTTGAAAGTAAGTTTTACTTTTATTATCATAGTAAGGATAATAAATGAAGGGATGTATCTAAATTACCCAAAAATTACTTGCCTAAATTGCTCGATAGCACATTCAACATCCGACTGTGCTCGGAACATATTTTTAAACATTATATTTTATGTGGATATATATGTTTTCAAACTGTGAAAGAAAGTTCATAACGAGCTTCGTAACCTTTATTATCGTAGTAAGGATAATAATTGAAGGGTTGTATCTAAATTACCCAAAAATTACTTGCCTAAATTGCTCGATAGAACATTCAACATCCGACTGTTCTCGGAACATTTTTTAAACGTTATATTTTATGTGGATATGTTTTCAAACTGTGAAAGGAAAGTTTATAACGAGTTTCGTAAATTTTATTATTTATATTTTACTCTTCAAATTTGAAAAAAAAAAAAAAGCGAAAGCAACATCTTGCACAAACAGCTATGGAAGAAATTAGGTTCTCATCAAGCATAAATCGTTGCATGAATACATTTTTGGAACACTTGTGTGTTTCACTGCAAAAATATTTTTTCTTTCGAAATACCACTAATATAAAAACCTTTTTGCCGAAAAGTAACAAGAAATACGGATTTGAATTCAACATATTTCAGTGAACATATTAATCATTTATCGTTACATAACTATTGATAAGATTTCCAAATCTTTAGTATGATTCACTCGGCCATGCACAGGCTTGCTAGATTTTAGTAATGTTCAATCGGGTCGAGGGAATGCCCCCCCCCCCCGCAATCCTAAGCTTTGCTCCCTCGCGTAAATAAATAAAACGCGTATCTGCTTGTCAAATTTTGCTGAAATTAGTGGTGATGAAATTTAAAATTTAATTCTTAATTTTTATTCAAAACATTCTGTGTAACAAGAATACAAAATGTATCAAAATGGAAAACAAACTCTAAAAAAATATTAAACTAAACAATTTAAATATCAAATAACCCTCTTAAAAATATTTAAAAGTTCAGTTTAAATACAAAACGAAGGAATTAGGGGCAAAAATAACTACAACTATAACAGCAGTAGGATATTTATTCATTCCACTTGATAATAAGTTCTCCATAACGAGACTATATTTGCTTACAATATGAAAAATTAATACCGTAATGTTAAATTGACAAGCAAACTATTAAGTTACTCCTATAAATTAATCAATACATAGTTAACAATTAAAAACATTATATACTCAATTATTATGGATAGGAATTGCATTTACATGTAAGAGCTGAGAGAGAGAGAGAGAAATGCTTTTCTCTAACAGTTTTAAAGTAAACTTCACATTTTTACAATACTTTTTGATTATTAATCATGCATTGTATCATTAACAAATACATCATGAGTTACTTGTATAAATTATGAAATGCATGGTGAACAATAATAAACAATATAGAAGGATTACTTAGGGATAATGTTAGTATTTACATGTAAGACCATGGTGCTTCCCGCCATTGAGAAGCTTCATACTCTTTGTGAAAATAGAACTTCGTTTTTAAAGAAAATTTTACATTTTTACAGAAACTTGAGAGACATCAATGCTGCATTGTGCAATTTACAAATAAACTGTTAAATACTTCTAAAAAATTGATAAATGCATGGTGAGATATAAAAAACGTCATACATACATTGGTTTTGGATAGAAGTTGCATTTACATAAAAGAGCCAAGATGTTTTTCACCTCCTGTGAAAAAGATCTTCATTTTTTGAATGATGCATTATGCAATTTACAAAAAACCTTTCACTGCGTCTATAAGTTATGAAATGCACAGTAAGCAATAATTTATAAATAGTACTGCATCACATACGGTGAGCCATAACAGTCATTCTACGGTGAGCAATAACTATTTTACAATCACATATTTATATTATCTTTGTGTTTCATAATTTCGAAGTGCACAGTGAGCAAAAACTTTTTTACAACAGAATATTACAACTCTAATTACAAAATGTACGGGGAAAAACATTTTTTCAATTCTATATTACATACGGTGAGCAATAACTACAGTCGGACCTCCATATATCGAACTTCCACATATCGAAATTTTCTATGTATCGAAATCCCAGCAAATTTCTATGTTCATTACATAGAAAAGTTGTTTCTATATATCGAAAAAATCTCTATATATCGAAATTTTTTTCGAGATTCTCGTAGGTTTTTCTCTGCTTTAGACTGTTCGTATCATGAAAAATGAAGCTTAGCGGAGAAAATTATGTTCACTAAAGGTTGCTACAAAACTTGAGGAATCTGGGGTTTAGGAGTGTGTAGTTCGGTCGTTGTTCCGTTCTGGAGTTCTTACATTCCCTCAAGTTTATTTCAAATCTTAGTTGGAACCAGTATCACTGTAAAATCAGTTTCAAGCTATCCCTTTTGTCTGTTGAGTATCATTCCTAGTCTTTTTAGCTTCAGTAAAAATCATTCAAGTTAAGTAGATTGATTTTTTGCTTTTCACTCGATTCCATTGTCAAAACGAAAATCCCCTAATGTTACAGATCAAGTTGATTTGCCGAAGAATGAAGATGTATGAAGGCGCAAAAATGTAATTTCTGCAAAATTAATATTTTTATTGTTATCTTTCATTTAATGCTCGTTTAAATTATAAATTGGGTTTCATGCACGTTTTAATGATTTAGAAGTTTTTTATGTTAAAATAAGATCGTTTCTATATATCGAATTTTTTCCCGGCAATTTGCTACTTCGATATATGGAGGTTCGACTGTATATTACGATCGCGTATTTACAATAACTTTGTGCAACATAATTACGAATTGCACGGTGAACAAAACCTTTTTCCAACACTATGTTGCATACGGTGAGCAATAAGTTACATATCACGGTGAGCAATAACTTGCATACTACGGTTAGCAATAACTTGAATTGCAACTATTGTCAGAATACGCAGATTCAGTGGCACAGAATCTCGTGTTACAATTTCACGTCCGGGAAAGTTTGAATTCTGGCCTTTAAAAAGCATGAAATAAAAATTAAATTAAAAATTTTAAAAATCGCCTACTGAAAAAAACTTTAAATGAAACTAAAATTAAAAATTTTAAAAACCCCCGACTAAAAAAAACCTTAAATAAAACTAAAATAAAGAACTAAAAATACCCGAATAAAAAATGTTTAAAATAATATATTTATCGGCTTTTGAGGTTTCTGATAAATTGCCTTATAAATAATAGCAGTAATATATCCAAGCGTCGTCGTGTCGGGGGACCAATATGAAAATAAAATATGAAAGAATGAAAAATAATAAAGTAATGAACAGAATGCAGCTAATAATGATAAAGTAGCTATGATATCTAAATACAAGAGTTTGCTCAGCGATCTATATAACCTACATACCAATATGAAAATAAAATATGAAAGAATGAAAAGTAATAAAGTAAATAGCAGAATGCAACTAATAATAATAAACATCAGTTTTTACTTGCAGACAAACATAAAGCAAATTACCCATTTACTATATTATTTTATTTATTTATTTTTTTGCTTTTTTTGAAATGGTTTATTATTTATTTTAAATTAAATTGATAATTATACTTAATATATAGATAAATTTACTATGTTAAATGGAAATGCATTTACACTTCATAAAATAGTTCAAAAATTTTCTATTTTAAACTTGATGCATCTTTAATCCAAATCGATGCTCTTCTTCGAAGACATTTGGCATTTTATTATAGGAAAAGCACAACCCAATTACGTCTTCTTTTTTTTTTTTTTTTTTTTGTGAAACTTGTTTTTTATAACAAAATTTAAGAGTTGGGGAATGTATGCGCTCAGATTTGATTTCCATATCTTATGCATGCGATAGGAAAATATTAAAAGAGTGGACACTTTTATTTTTGAATTTTCTTACTCATTTTAGGAGAAAGGTCTGGACCCCCGTGGCTATGTCACTGGTGTTCTAACAAATATAGTTGATCATATCAACAAAATATATTTGAAAGTGAAACATAATTATTTTTCGCTAAGTAATAATTTTGTTAAACAATGTTGCAATTTTCAAAACTATGCAACATTCGATATCAGGTAAACAATGCAATGCTGAGACGCCTGTCGCATATCTATAAGATGACAGATAATTATTATTGCAGAAAGATTTTTTAAAATCTTTTTCTGCACCTATCTGCCCGATTTTAAGTAGAAAAATACAGTTCAATATCGTTGAGTTTTATCATTTTCAGTTAAACGCTTTTCTTAATGTTCAATATTTTTTTTTGCATATGTTTTTTTATTGATGAGTTTTCTATTCCTTAGGTATGTGAATTACATTTTCGCAAAGAAGACATTCTTCATGAAGCAGAATTCTTCGATGAAAAGTCGATGAGACTTCTAAAGAGTGAACTAAAACATCCTCGTTTAAGAGACGGAGCGATTCCTGTATTTTTGCCGGGTAACTGTCCATCTTACCTCCAGCCATCAGTCACACCTGCACGAGAATCTCCTTCTAAAAAACTTAAGAGATTAGAGGAATCTCTCTTTAAAAAAGCTCAAGAGGCAAGTATTATTGCTGACAATGAGTATAAAAACAAAACTCTGTTTTCTACCTTAAAAGAACTGAAGCAATGTTTTCAAGAGCAAAAACTTGATGAATTTTGAACTTACATTCCTAAAGAAGATTCCGTGCTCTTGTTGCATCTGTCAGAAACTCATGAGGTATTGTGCAGCATGCTTGTAAAGAATGATTTAAATGTATATGTATTCCATAAAAAATTTTCGTTAAAAAAACTAGATACTTTTGATTTTCCAATGAAAGTCGATGATTCAAATATATTGTTTAAAATTTTGTCTTCTTTGAAAATGTTAAGTAAGTCAGATGTGAATAATTCTGATGAATCAAAAGTAATTTGTGATGTTGTTGTTCAGCTTCTCCTAAAACTTAAAGATAGTTGCAATGATGATTCACAGATCAAGTTTTTAAATTTTGTAATTGAACAGTTTGCTAACTTTAATGTAACAAAACAGCAACGTAGGTATTCTCCCAGTTTTCTCGTATTTTGTTGTCTCTTAAAGTCTATTTCTCCTCATTGTTACAAATTTTTACGAAGTTCAAATGTTTTATTTTACCTCATGTAAGTACTTTGAGAAGAATATGTGCAGAATTTAATGTGAATCCTTGCAGTGAACAAGATGATGAGAATTTTTTAAGTTATGTAAAACAAAAATATACTTTTTTAGAGGAGAAAGAGAAAATTATCAGTTTGATGATTGATGAAATACATTTAAAGCCTAATTTTGATTATGTCGGGGGGAAAATATTTGGTATGTCCCACAATGACTCAAATGCTGCATCCAGTGCTTTCACATTTATGATCCAAAGTTTATTGTCTCCGTACAAAGATGTGGCACATATTTTGCCAGTCCGTAGCATAGATGCTGACGATTTCCATTCATATATAAAAAAAATATTGATTGGTTTAGCTGCCATAGGGTTTAATGTCATATCAGTAGCCACTGACAATAATGCTATTAATAAAAAGGCCGTTAGTATGTTTGCCTCTCCCCCTGAGTTGCGGGTTAGGTATGATTATCCTGGAAGTCCAGGGAAATATTTCTATTTTTCTTTTGATTCCGTTCATATCCTCAAGTGCCTTAGAAATAATTGGATCAATCAAAAAAATCTAGGCACTTGCATGTACTATCCCAATTTTGACACCCTTCTACCTTTTTGTACAGCTTCTTTTCATGCATTAAAAAAATTGCATGAAATTGAATCTGAAAAGTTGTTAAAGTATGGTTATGGGCTGTCAGAAAAAGCATTGGCTCCAACCAGCTTTGAGAAACAAAATGTGAAACTGGTCTTACAAATTTTTAATAATGTAGTGGCTGAAGGTCTTAAACTGGTTGGTGAGGAAAATGATATAAACCATCATATTCAAACAGCAGACTACATTCAGATTCTTTGCAAGTGGTGGTCAATAATGAATGTGAAAACTTTGTATAAGGGTGAGCATAAAAGGGATGAGTTCCAAACGCCTCTCACACCAAATACTGACACAGCTCAGTATAAGTTCTTAACTAACTTTATTAATTGGTTAGACAAATGGGAGGAAATGAATTGTACAACTGGTGGATTAACAAAGCAAACCCATCTAGCCATAAGCCATACTACAAAAGCTATGCTTGCTCTTGCCGAGTACTGTTTTAAAACTTTAAATTTCGATTATATTTTACCAGGGAAAATACAAACAGACTCATTAGAAGACAGATTTGGGTCTTACCGTACATTGGCAGGGTCAAATTACAATGTCAGTATACGTCAAATTTATGACACTGAAACAAAATTGAGAATGCAAACAATTTTACCCCTTGTGTTAAAATCGAAAAGTTGTGGAGAATTGTTACTAAGTTTTTTTCAGGACAAACATTGGGATGAAGATGAAGATAGCTCAGATTCATATCCTTTTTTTAATGGTTTTCTAATCACTCCGGAAGAAATGGTAAGTACTCAATCGAGTTTGCCAATTTTAACATACATTAGTGGATATGCAGCTCATAAAGTTCTATTGAAACTAAAGTGTGAACAATGTCGATCAACTTTATGCATTGATAAGCCCCTTGACACAGATGTAAACAATGATTGGATATCAAAATTAGACAGAGGGGGGTTGAAATACCCACATCCCGAAGTTGTTTGTGTTTCTTAATTCACATATGCAGTTGTAAACAAATTGTTGTCAACACATTTTGAATCAAATTTTATCAGTTGTCAAAATCACAGAAAGGTTGTAAAATATTTAACTCTTGATGTACTGGATGAAAATGATATTTCTCTAGGTATCGATGAATGTGAGAGTCATGATTCTCTGTTTCTTGTAAAACAAATTGTATGGGTTTTCATTAATATATTTTTGAACAACTTTTGCAAAAAACAAAATGATTCTCTTCAAAAAATGAAAAAACATCAAAAAGAAAAAAATACACTGAAAAAATTTAAGAAAGATGCACGTAAATTGTCCACACTGAATAAATAAGCAATTTTATATTGTTTCTATGAGTTATCTTTTAAAATGTAAAAGTTTGACTGAATTATCCTAAACTATTTTTAAATTACAACCTAGGGAATAGGTGGAAACACTGTGATGGTACATTGCAGATTATTGTCAGGGTTGCCACGCCACAGGGAAACCTGAAGAAACAGGGAAAACATAGGGAATTCAAATATATGTATATATATATAAAAAGAACTGACCATCCAGCGAATTTCAAAAATTTCCTCAAAAACCTGGAAAATACAGGGAATTTTTTTCTTCTTAAATTGAAGTTGCGAAAATCAATTTCCTAATATATAAACCACCAAAAAACAAATAAATTACTAGTAATAATTATAATGATAATATTAATAAAGTAAAATAAAAAATGGCAATTTTGCTTAAGTTTTTATTTTCAAGTTAAATATTAAAATATTCATCATAAAAATAGATTCTTGAATTTCATGATAATTTTGAGTGTATGAAATTAGTCGTCAATAATCATTATTCTGGATCACTTACACACTTTTAGGTCCATGTAATGAATGGTCAAAAGAAGTTTTTTTTTTTTTTGAGTAAAAAGTTGAATATATTCAATCACCATGCTATTATTTCAGTTATTATGAATTCTTATTTATTTTCCCTTACTTATTTAGATTTTTTTTAAAAACCTGTGGTGAAATTATCAAGATATTTGTGTTCTTTTTCAAATATCAGTGTCCGCTCGTTTATAATGTTTCATTTTCATGCAGGGAAATCATAGGGAATTTTTCTTGCAAAATTGATTAGCAACCCTGATTGTGAAAGTGTGCAGAATTTTAATTTCTAATTAGTTATGGACAATGAAGTTTCTTAATGTATTGTACAAAGAGAAATGAACATCTTCTTAAACCCTTTAAAAAAAACTGAATTTTTCTATTTTATTTAATAATTTTAAGTTTTATCAATTAAAATTTAATTATTATTAATCATTATTGATGCTGTATATAAAAAAGAAAAGAGTCAATTAAATTAAACCGTGCTTTATGAGAATTTATGAGTGTAAAATAGTAGACCACCACCTCTGCATATGTAGTGTAAACTGTTAGTACTTGATTCTTAATTTTTCATGTTTTTGATTGTGAGTTCCTAATAGCTAAATAATTTGAGTGTTAGCTCTTGTTTGACCTCATGTGTAACATAAATGGTAATAGGTGTGTTTTATGTGATGTATGTGTTATTATGTGCAAATAAAAGTTACTGTGCTTAAAATATTGTCTTTATTTGAGTATCACATTCATAAGGTAGTTGAAAGCATAACATATGCTAAGCATTCCTTTTTTTTTTTTTTTTTCAATTTTTTTCAGAACTTTTTCTACAAGAAAGGATTACTTGTGTGAAAGTACAAAATTACATCAATATGAACAAAAGCAAAATCTCTTTAAGCAATTAAGTCATTTATTTGTTCACAGATATTTTGTTTAAAATATATTAGGAATATTTATTTACTTATGTGTAGGCTCAACTTATTTATTTTCCTTTTGAAGTAGTTATACTAATTTGCCAAAGCTGTATAGTTCCACCCAAAAGTCTTCAACTAATTGCCTATTTTGATATTTATAGCAAAAGAACATTTTACCAAAGCAGATTAAGTTGAAAAATCAGAGATAATTATTTCTTCAAAAAAAAGAAAAAAAGAAACTTGGAAACTTCAAATTAAACAAGACTCAATAAAATATTTATCATTTATTAATAACCCTACATGAAAAAAATGTACGCTCTAAATAATTTTATAATTATTTACGGTACAAGTTTCCCCAACCCCCCCGATGTCTATTTGAAATTTTGAAAACGTGTGAAAGTAAAATTTGAAGATTAATTTTCTGCCCTGGAAAACGCACAAGTTTCACTTATAAAATTAGTAAAATAAGTGATTTTGTGAGGTGAAGTAGAAATAAGCTGTCTATTCTATTAGATTGGTGATTTAATTGAAAAAAGATATGCGTCACCTTTTTTTTTATTTAATATTTAAATTCGTGTTACATTGTACGCACGGCGCTTTCCCGACCGATTTCCGTCAAGTCACGGCGCGAGAGAAACTGGCCTCATTTTGACCACGTGACTCGCCCGTGAGCAGGCCTTCCAGATATAGGGGGCGTTGTTCGAACCCGAGGCCCTCCGGCTCCGAATCCGACACTCTACCGATCGGGCTACCACGGCCCCTCTGTAAATTTTATGGGAAAAATTTGGCCTTGTATAGTAAAACACCATTCTATTGAGGGGTATTCTCCGCAAATTTTACAGTTTTGCACAACCAACCCAGCTGCCGGTAAAAAACCGTAATTTTTATGGAATTTTTCTTACGTTATGCATTTAAAAAAATGGAACACAAAATTCACTTATTTTCACACTACTTTACTCAAAAAATTTTATGGACTTTTAAATGACTGAAATGATAATTGCACTAAAGTGCATGGCAATACTTAGAATGTGAATTCAAAATGTTTTCAAAAGTGAGCTGACCCAATTCATATATTTGAAATAAGCCATTATACTTGATTTCTAAATGTATTCAAAAATGAGTACATATAACTGAGCTAAAAACTCATTATTGATTAATGAATGAGTTTATATTTGATTTCTAAATGTACTCAAAAATGAGTACATATAACTGAGCTAAAAACTCATTATTAATTAATTAATGTATTTATATTTGTTTTTAAAATGTACTCAAAAATGAATACATATAACTGAGCTAAAAACTAATTATTAATTAATGAATGTGTTCATATTTTATTCAAAAATGTACTCAAAAATGAGTACATATAACTGAGCTAAAAACTCATTATTAATTAATGAATGTGTTTATAATTGAAACAAATGTGTACTCATATTTGATTACCAGAATGTACTCAAAAAAATGAGTACATGTGTTTCTCAAAATTGAACCTTATTGATTCGGAGCTATATTGAGTAATGAAAGTATTCAAAAATGAGTAAATTTTCATTATTTTTGAATACCCATTTTTAACAGTGTAGAGCAGTGCAGCTGTGTTGATCAGTCTCAATAGGATTATATTTCAGAAAAATTTAAAAACAACTTTTCTGGGAGTACGCCTAAAATGTTTCCCTGATTCGCTTTTATCAGATCGTAGGTTAAGCCTACGTCATAAAAAGTTAAGTAAATTTAATAATTAAAAGATAATTATTAAGATGCAAAGGAGAGTTAAAGCTGAGCAATAATTAACCAAAAATGACAAAACTTAAAGAATTAAGATACAACTTCAGCTGTAGCAAAGGAATTTCTAAAAACGGAGCGCGAAACGGAACGCGCGAACTAAACGTGCGCTTTTTGGACGGTCAATAAGTTAAAAGTTAAAAATGGGAAATAAACTGAAAACAGTTGAATCAAACATAACTCAACTAATTTTTAAATTCGATCAGCAATTTGTCCAAATGTCTCAATATGTATAGCTTAAAACTGCATTTTTTTTAACTTCAGTATCAAAAAATTTCCTGAACAGGTCTTGAATTCTGACCATTCTTTTGACAGCGTCAAAGACATCGTGAAATATGTTTCTAGGATTCCATTCTCAAAAAGTTTTTGAAGAGAGGATCTGAACCTTTCTCATTTCCTTAACAACACAAATCACCGAAGATAATCTAAAACAGCGTTTTTATAGCTAATTTGTCAGGAGAAAAAACCTTTGACTTTACCAAAGATAACCAAAAATTGACTTCGTTTTTAAAAAAAATATTTGGGGGAGAGAATTGCATACCCCTTTTCCCTAATTTGACTAAAATCGGTTGAAAATGAATTTTGATGTCAATTTTGAAAATTTCTCTTGGGTTGGAAGCTAAAACTTGTCCCCCGACTATCTCTAATACCACCAAAAATTAACTAAAAATGCGTTTATAAGACTTCAATTTAGAAAAGTTTTCGAGGGATATGGATCGATCCCCTCATTCCGTCCTTCGTCTTATTCAAAGACAGCCTAAAACGTTTAAAGATTTATAATCTTTAGCACCTATCTTTTCTTCAAAGCGACAAATTGCACACAAAGAATATCTCAGTGCTAATCTTTTTTTTTAAATTCACTCATACTTTTTTTTAATAAAATAAACTTTAGTATAAGAAATAGAAGCAAGATGGGTAAGGGTGGATGCATCAAGTTATTTTCTGACCTCAAAACTGGTATTGAGCGAAGGGGCAGCAAAAAATCATCACCTTGTTGTACCTTTACTTGCCATTTCGTAACGTGAATCCTGGCTATACTCATGCCACAGATCGCTAATTAAAAAAATAATCGTGAGAAATGGGGATGGGAAGGGGGGGAGATGGAACTAATTTTAACTGAATCATCGGAATTGAAATATCGCTGGCACGTCTTGCCTCCAAAAATATTCAATGTGAAACGTGAGCAAAAAGGGTGGAGACCCCTGGAACCCCTAATCAAGTTCGAAGGGGTCCAATCAAGTTTGAAGTTTACAACGGAATAGATCCAAATCGTCTTTAGCGATGAGTCCAGGTCGGATTTAAGCAAAGATAGCATTTTTGTACAATTATGGAGAATCCGTTGTGAACAGTGCCTTTGCTTTTCAGCAGCACACCGCATCCCTGGGTAATATTATGGGGGGATATCATATACGAAACATGGTCATCCTTAATTATTCACAGCACCATGAGAGCATAACGGTACATTAGTGTCATGCTTCAGTCACATGTGTTGGCACTCAAGAGGAGCCTTTTTAAAGAGGAAAATGCTCAACCACACACAGCAGGGGTGTAAGGGGGTTTCTTCTTCCACATTATCACTTTCTCTGGCCCACGCGATGCTCTTTTTCACAAATTAAGTATATCTGGGATCACCCCCCCCCCCTTGAAATGGTTTAATGTGACAGCCTATGAGTTTGATCGAATTAGAGGAGCGTTTACAGAAACAGCGGTACACGATTACGTAGACATCGTATAAGACTGCTATGCCTCAATGCTCAACTGTATCGCCTCATGCATTCACGCTAGAGGTTGTTCAACAGGGTCTTAAAAAGCCATTCGTTTGGAAATTTTAAAGTATTGAATGATAAATTTGCTTTCATTTTGTAATCCCTTCCTAATATCAATGTTTCCATCAAGTGGATTTGCATGTAAAATGCTCGTTACAGTTTAAAAAAAAACGAGCTGATGTGTGCATCACATGACTTCCTTTTACTCCAATTTAATGTCATTTCCCCATTATTCGCTATTTTAATGTGATTCAATATTTATTCTCTAAATATCACCAACAATGGCCAAATTGAAACCAAAAAAAAAAAAACTCCGCCAAATTTGTCGCCAAGTTGGCGACAAAACTTGGCGACCAAAAGACTGGCGATATATCGCCAAGTGTCCGACAAATTATAACGCCACTTGAGTTTACATCGAAATTAACAATGATTTCCCCCCAAAAAGGTGCAAAAGACCCCCTTAGGAACATCCGAAAGCAACCAAAAGGGGAGGTGCACAACTAGACCCCACTACGAGTCTATGTACCAAATTTCAACTTTCTAGGACATACCATTTTTGAGTTATGCGAGATACATACGCACATACGCACATACGCACATACGCACATACACACATACGCACATACATACAGACGTCACGAGAAAAGTCGTTGTAATTACCTCGGTGATGGTCAAAATGGATATTTCGCGTGTCTATACATTCTTAGGCACTTTTCCGCATGTGGTCGAATCGAAAAAAAAACTCAACATTCATTTGGGGGTGAGCAAAATGGAAATTAAGGGCGATTTTTGAGTGAAAATTTTTTCGCGAATACAATACTTCCTTTTTTGTAAAAGGAAGTAAAAAGATTAAATAAAATGTCACTGTTCTCCGAAGAAAAAAATAATTAAAAAAAATCACATTACAAACTCAACAAAATAAAATTTCCGTAACCCTCTCGGAGAAAAAAGTTACAAATTAAAATACTCATTGTAATCGGAATTTTTAAAAAAAATCACACATTTCTCGAAAAAAGAAGGAATTTAATAAAAATATTCCACACGGATTGCAATTAGTACAATAGCTTACTCCATATTCTTGAAAGTAATATAGTTCTTAAATGAAGCAAAACGGCGTACAACTTGTAAACGTAAGTAACACTTGGAAACATGTTCGTTAATTGATGGCATTCAAACGCAGTCATTCTCTGTTAGTGTAGTTACTTCAGCTTAGTTTTTTCGTTAAATTAGAAACGCTTACAACTAGAGATCGAAAAACAAAATTCTAAAATCTTAAGAGTCAGGAAAAACATTTATGTGCCAAACTATCTCTCAGAGTGTATAGGAAATTTAAGTGTAACATGGCATCTGAAAGATTCTTGTTTGGAAAGAATCAGTCACCAATTGTTTTTTTAGTCGCCCGAGTGACCTAGAGTCTGAGATTTTTAGGACCCTGCTTATAACTCCTGCTCTTAGTATAGAAATTTAGAGGAAACAACATTTTGTGCAGAAAATAACTCTTTCGAATGATATAAAATGTTACGGATTGCTAAAACTTGTGCGCCTCCTATTAGGCGATTTATAATAACTTTTAGCATTGCGATCATTTATAAAGCAACTATTTCGAAATATAAAAAAGAAGAAAAAAAAGGCTACGAGGAGCACATTCCATTGGTCCAAAATGAGGCGTTAGACAAGACAAACAATCATATTTACCGACAGACACAAAACACCCTTAAGAATAAATAAAATTTTAAAGTTCCAAAAGTCAAAAACAAAAAAACCTTCGCAATTGACAAGGATCTGCATTCTAACAACAAGTAGTGTTCAAAACAGGTCTAGCAAACACAAGAAAATTCTCAAAATAAATATCATAAATAAGCTTTACATGATTTTTATTGATATAATTCTCGTTTACATTAAGACACTAAAACACTCTTTATACTTCATGATCGTATCTAATAAACTCGTTTACTTGTTTCTCGTTGGGAAGAAAAGTTCTCATAAAATACCCAATCAATTATGTAAATAAGACAAGAAGTTCAAGACAACAAGTTCGTTCAGCTTAAAATTTACAAACAAAGTTTTCAAAAGATTAATCATTTGTCATCAAAATAAAAAAAACAAGTTAAAAATCCCAAAAAAAAACGGATACACTAAACTAATTTCCATTTCTGTCTTATCTGAAGAAGAAAATAAATGGTAATGTGCAAGTAATCAGAATCTAATCAACCTGAACCCTAATGCAATTACCGCAGTTTTGTATACAAAAAATTTATACAGATCAAATTTTAAGTTTTATTGCTTGTGGAGCAACAATTATTCTCGATTAGGTAACTCGTTAGAAATATTCAAAGCAATTCTATATCCAATATGTATGAGTCAAATTTATTTATGTATAAGTAAAGAATAAGTTCATATGAGAAATTCTTGTTTTATTAAGCAATTAAGATAATGTATTGCAGTTTTAACTACCCATCGATGCTTAAATTTTGCAACATTTAAAATGTAATAATTTTAATAGCATATTCCATCCTCATAGAAGGTAGGGAATGAAAATGATACTAATATTAATTGAATTCAGCAAAGTGTAACAAAAAGACCAATGATGAAACTAGACTGCCATGGGAAGGTAAAAGGCAGTGTCTGAAAATTTTTAATCTTTGATCATCTTTCTGCGTTTTTGTCACCTATTGTACTTTAGCTTTGATGTTTAATCTTGCTTATGTGGTTTCCGCTGAAAATAAAGCACGAAAAAAAGAAACGTCAACTTCCATATTATTAGTATGAAATCTAAACCGCATTTTTTCTAATATCCAAGAAACTCATCTCTGCAGATACTGCCCTTTACCTTACCATGACAGTATAACTCATGCTTATCGGACAAAATTTTTGTTTTGTAAAATATTTATTTACCCTATTTGAAGAGCTTAGAATTGTCTTTTTTTTTAGGGGAAAATCCGCAAAATAAGTATCGCCAGAAATAATTGCATACATTTGATATATAATACTTTTGGCAGGTTTCTAAACTAATTTCATATGTAATGTTGCAATGATGATGTATTAATTGCAAAGCAATGTTACATCTAAAGATACAATAATGTAAAGATACAGCCGGCAATAAGCCAGCTGGTGGCGTGATGGTAAGGCGCTGGCCATCTTCGACCCGGGTTCTGGCCTGCCTGAGGTGGCCAGTCGGTGGATTTTCGAGATGCAGAAAACCATTAGCGCCCATGTCGTATGGTTATGCAGCATGTAAAATATCCCTTGGGTATTCGTTTGACTTAGAATTCCCTCAGCAAAATCAAATTACTTGTGCAATTTCGCACTAAAGAGAGCCATGCAGGTGCCTCCGTCTGGTGGAAACAGGTCGTCAAAAATCATTGTCAAAAATCAATTGTCATGCATCAGCGCCTTAATAGTGACATGTGAAAGACTGATGCCATGTCCGGGAGTGCAAAAGGTCTGGTTAAGGCCAAATAATGGCCTCTTACACAGCCCCACTGGAAAAAAAAAATGATGCAATAACGGTTGGTTGTGACTAGTGGTCGATACAGCCGAGAGTTTTCCCCTCAAAATTAATCTAGATTCTTCTATTAAAGATTGAAAGCATAATCTTTGGTTGGCAAAGCGATAAATGACAATTACTATCTCTGTAGCTATTTTTTTTTTTGTTATTTTTACTTTTTTCAGCATCAGCATAAAATCGTTCCCAGTTACCATTAGTATAGAAGACTCGCATGAAACGTGAAAAGACGAAGTTTATATTTGTTTTTTAAAGCTACAAAACAAGCCAAACATTCTAAACAATCTAACGTATTCCAAACTTTATTGGCTTTAAAAATATTTGAAATTTTCTACGCTTTGGAAGCCAAATCATTTGGCAACTGATTGGTGTGAAGTTTAATATTAGTTTTTTACAGCTACACAACAAGACAAGTATTTTTGAAAATCTAAAAAATTTTCAAGACTTTATTGCTTTTTAAAATGTTTGAAATTTTCTATTCTTTGAAAGTAAAAACATTTGGCAGCTGAATGGGGTGGTCATTTTTATTTTCAGATTGGATCATTTTCTCATTCTCAACATTAATTAGATAAAATCATATGATATAGTATTGGAAAGGTAATCCAAATCCCATGATTCATTCCCTGGTTCAAGTAATTTTTCACTCTATTTACTAATTTCAAATTAATAATTAAAATTTGCTAACATTTGTGCTTAGTGATTAAATCTCCCATTGCATTTCGAAGAGTTAGAATAAAAACATCGTATCTAAAAATAAAAAAAAACCTTAAGTATTTTATCATACTTTATTTAATGAATAAGTTCGTACATTGCACGTTTTTACTTCTGTTACTTTCATATTTTTCCGTTACGTGGTTCAGGCCATCGATTAACATCCACATTTCATATTCAGGAATCAAAAAGCCACTGAAAATTTACAATATCTAATCAACTAAAATTTCTTAAAATACTGTACATTATCTTATCCGCCAGAATATTAAACATTTCCATTAACTCGGCTATTAAACAAAAAGAAAAAGATCTCAAATCATACCTTCTCAAGTTTCAAAAGAAATACTTGATTAAAATTTTCATCATCAATGAAATATTATACTAAATTTCAAATTCCAAACCAGAAAACTCAAAATGACATTGAATCGTGAAGAAGACCCAACATTTTGTCTGCATGGTTGGAAACTAACCAAAAATCTTAAAATGTGAAAACAAAGGTAATTTTTACACACTTGCTCTTCCTTAGTATTTTAGTACTGATAGTAAGAAAGACCTTCAAAACTTTGAACAAAGAATTTCCAATGAAACATTCGGCCACGAAGATCTTGTCTGGCAGAGAATTTGTTAATGTGGCAATTGAAACTCATCTTTTATCCGTGAGTGCAAAATAGATTCCATTGTAAGGTAAAACACCAGTAGTGGCCACTTCAGTGTTTAAAACACACAAGTGGCCAAAGTGAAGTACACTTTTTAAACTGTAGGTCTGCAATATTAATTGCCTCTCTTGAAACTCCAATGAGCGTTTTATAGCCCAACTCTTTCTAAATCTTCCCAATTTCTAAATATACCAGTTTTTCAATCTGTTCAGTTTTTATCAATTTTTTCTGAAACCTCAAATTTGATCCATCAGTGGCTACTAAAAATCTGAAAATTTCAGTAGTGGCCATCTGACATTCTCCCATCCGAAGTATTTACATTACTTACTTTAAATTCAAAGAACTGATGAATAAAATTGATTCAATATGATAGTTACATTAAGTACCAACAAAAAACCTCATTATTATTGTTTATTTCTTTCTTCAAAGTACAAAAGTAAAATTGAAGTGGCCACTTCGAAGCACTGGCCACTGCTGGTTTTACCTTATATGTTAATGAGTGATTGCAGAAACATCTCTTGCCATTTCAAGGAAAAAAACAAAAGTTCTACACTCTACTGGCCTTATTCAGCCGCTTCACATTACTCAAAATTGGCAAGAGCACTACTTTCTCCAAAAAAAGTTACATTGGTTGACAAGAGACCAATTCTTCCAACTACTTGTGAACTACGATTATTAACTGCTCTTGGACTCTTGCTAACCAGATAAAGACGGGAAATTTTACAACTTTCAAGAAATTGTGATCGCAAGAGAGCAAAAAACTTTTAAAAATACCTGTGCAAAAATTGATGTGAACTATCATGCAAAAATGACGACTATTTTCTCTAAGTTACGAGGGCTGATTAATAAAGAATGATCATAAATTAGTTAAAATAAACTATTCCTGTTAATCTAGCAAATGTTGATGGTCTCAATTTAGTGGCAATGCACTTGTCACGCCGTCTGTTCAAGTCGTCAACGACACCCTGGAAGCATTTTTGGACTTATCCCTCAAAATCGTCTGCGAAGCTTAACAACAACTGAGAACAAATGTGTGTGCTTTTAGCAAATCAAGAACATTTTATAAGCAAGCATTTTATTTTTTTACCTGAAAATAAATTCTCCTAAAATAAGTTTCACAATTTTTTATGAAGCGGCAACCTTATTTTTTTTAAGAATAATTATTCTAGAACGAAAGCTTTTTACTACAAACCTCCTGAAATTGGCATTTAACTGAAACAATTTTCAGTTGCTTAGCAAAATCTACATATTTGTTCGTAAAACTGTTTTCTATCGTCTAACTTGCAGGTTAAAAAAAAAACAAATTCCATTGACGTGTAGTAATTTGAATAAGCCCAGGCATTAAGAAGTTTTCCTTTAAGAGTTTCGTTAAACAAACTTGATTCAAGTGTTGTTTTTTCGGCTTCTTTGGAGAATTCAAACAAATACTTTTTCTCAAGAATAAAATTATTTAAGTGAGCACATTCATGTTAATTACCTTTTTACTTTAATTTCATTTGTATAGCAGAAATTCTAATTTTGTATGAAGCAAAAAATTTCATGTATGATTTAATAAAATTTATTACTCAACAGTCTTTATTGATTACAATAATAATTTTAGTATTAAGCAATTCGATTGAGTTGCAAATAAATCTTTTATTTCTGTAACCCTATACAGATTATTTCTGACTTTTTTGGAAAGTGTAGTATTTATTTTTCGAAATATTTCGCGAGATTGTATGCAAATTTTAACAATATACAGGGTGCTCCGTCTTAACCTACAAGACCTTTATTTCCGCAACCGTTAGTCCTAGATGTATACCTCCAGTAGCAAAAATGTTCAAAATCAGATGCAGAGTTAAGAAATTGAAAGATTGAAGTGAAAATAAAAAACAATCAACGAATACAAAATTTAACTTTGTATACGGGCCCTAGGTTCCCAAACTAGTATTTAGAGAAATAATCTTCATTGAAAAATATTAATGATACAAAAAACTTGACGTTTGTGCTACCAAAACTCAAGGAGATATTCCGGTTCTAAGTTTTAAGGAACCATACAGAAGATGAGATTGGAGCTTAACGCTCTTTCAGAAAAATGACAGGTCGTCAAAGTAAGAAAAACAAGGTATTTATATTTTTCACTGCCATTCAAAAATAAATCAAATGTTATGCCGTCACACGCAAAAACACACAATAAAGCCTCGAACAATTTGAAAAACCACACTCAATGCACACATATCATTTTAAACACTTGTTATCAGCTGTATTTTCCCCCAAAAGGTTTATTGCCGGCGAGTGAAAAGTGGTGTAAGTCACAAAACGCTGCGTTTCATATCTGGGTGAATATTGGTCGTACTAATTTCAAATTTTTTGTGTTGGAATTATTTTTCAATGACAATTATTTCTCTAAACATAAGTTAAGGGACCTGGGGCCAGTATAAAAAGTTAAATTTTGTATTTTTTGACTCATTTTTATTTTTACTTCAAACTTTCAATATCTTAACTCTGCATGTGATTTTGACCATTTCTGCAATTGGAAATATTCATCTAGGACTAACGGTTGCGAGAATAAAATTCTTGCAGGTTAAAAGGGAACACCCTGTTTTTTTTATGAATTAAGTTTCATTTTTTAAAAATATATTGCAGAACGTTTTGCTCATAAGAATACAGTGGAGTAATTTGCTCACTAATTGAAATTTGAAGGTTAACAAAGTTTTTGTTTAAAGTAGTTTCAGTTCTGCTTTTCACGGTCAATGATATTTTGCATTAAATATAATTTTAACAAATAATCATTACTATTCGGAAAACTATTGTATTCTAAGGAGGAAAAATCTGTCTCGCATTCATTTAAGTTTCTATAAGCATTTATTTCAACACAAGAAATATAATGTTTTTTTTAATAACTTATTTGTCAATAGATTAAATATTTTGAGCAAAATACTTGGAAATACAAGGTGTGCAGAAAAACAAAATCATGCGAACTTGTTATGCGTACTAGAGGTTTATTTAGTTTTTTTCAAGCATGAAGCAGAGAAAAAAAATGGTGCAGATCAAGAAAACCAAAATGTTGTTAAAGTTTTAAAAAACTCCTACGAGTATTCACAGTAGGAAAAAAACGGAAAAGTTAAATCTGTGTTTTTCGTGACGCATTCTCATGCCTCACAATATTTTGCAACTGTACTCATGAAAACAATTGCACTGAATTGCCCTTCCTGCTTGCTTAGCAGCGGATTCATATTTTGAAAAGGTTTATAGAAACCACATCGCTCACTCCTTTCAAAAACGTCATATCTCAAAAATTGGCGATTTAGAGTTATGCCTTTTTTTGAACTGCCATGAATGAGTAGAATATCTCTGTAAGACCTGCCTTACTATAACTTAATATTTAGCAGTTAGAGAGCAAAAGTCGTCTTTGCATTTTCAAGTACAGTAAAATCCCTTTAATGTGGACACTAACAGGTCAAACTTTTTTGTCTGCAATAGAGATGTGTCCGCAGGATAGGGGTTTAATAATGTTATTTGCCTTAGAATCGGGGAATTAAAAATAGCATAGAGGATCGTCCGCATTTGAAGGGTGTCCGTTAAGAGGGGTTTTACTGTATTTTTGGAATGCTCGTTTCAAGAATGTCACATTCTTGGGTTGTGCTTTATCCATTAGGCATGAAGCATCTGTGTCGTTAGTGAAATACGTTATTATTTATTCCGAAAACAGTATTGTACGCAAAAAAGAGAATTTTTCATTCTTATTTTTTTAATCAAGAACGCACTATTTGCACTTATGTCGGTATTGTAAGAAGAACAATTAATAACAATAATGACATATTTCGAGATACTTCAAATAGCATCTTTAAAATGTAATGCAAGAACGTCCTAAATATAAAACGCAACTTTTTAAAACAAACATTTTTTGCACTTCGTCTTCATAAAATAGAAAAGAAACACCAGGTTTTCTTGAAAAAGATCTTATGCGTAAGAAAAAGTTCAATTAATGGCTTTAACTATAGTTCTACTACATATTTTACTTTTAAAATTTAAAATCGCTCTCCCGAAAAATCACGTTTTTTGAGATATGACGTTATTTAAAAGAGTTAGCGACATGTTATACAGTGGACGCCGGTTAATTGAATCAGTATTTAATTAAATCAGCCGCTTTAATGTATCAATTTGTCCAAAAACAGAATAAATCCAGCTTTATTAAATTAGCCGCTTTATTGAATCAGCCCCGCTTTATGGAATCAAAACAGTTTAGAACAAACGTGATTCATATAAGTGGCGGCCACTGTATTTTGATCAGTACTTGGAATAACGCCCCGCATCTGAATTTAAGTCCACATCTAAGCTTGCTTCAGTAGAGTAAGTTCCACAAAACTTTGTTCGGCTGTTTTCTATTTCGGGGAGACTACATGATTCATTAGTTTTTATATAACTTTGCAACGCTTAACTACGTGATACCGCTAAAGTCCAATCTAATAATGTATCCAAAAAACTAAAAGCTTTAGAAATTCAAGAATAATACCCACTCCGAAGCTTCCCAAACATTTGACTCAGTAGCATTTTTCAAGAAAAGTTGAGGTTAGTTATGTTCCTAAAATAATTGGAAAAAAAAAAAAGTTTTGACATTTTCCAAATTTTTTAGAAGTATTATTAAAATACTTCCACGTTTAATATTCAACTAGCGATACAGTTAAGATCTTTGCTGATTGGACCTAAAGCCTTCTGGACTTAGCTAGTCGTTTAAACATTCCCTATTGCTGTCCCTTAATTTTTCTGTACATATATCTTCAGTCAATTCATTTTTTTTATCGTTAAGAATTCTCTTATATTTCTCAGATTTCTCTGCAAGCATTATAGAGTTGAAAGTTAATTAAAATCTTTAGTACTCTGGAAAAAGAGAAAGACTTCCTTCCGACTACACTCCAAAACGGAACAACAATGCATTTAATACGTGAGAGTACTTGATTCTTTAAGTAAAGCTCTCAAAGAGGTGTTGAAATATTCAAATTAAAAATATTTCTTATCATTTCTTTTCTATTTTTCGTAAACAGAAAATAATCAGATGCAGTATTCCAATTCGTATTCCCAAGAAAACAAATTTAAATCTCAGTACATTTTATAGTATAACTTTTTATTAAAGCTGAAACTTAACGATGAAAGTGGATGAGGCATTTCAGTCTTCCGAAAAGAAAAAATGGTGTTGGAAACAAAATAATTTGTATTTTGAGGAAATGAATCAAACTCTTCTTTTAAGTTCTTTTTTAAATGTCAATTTTCATTTTTGTTTCCATTTCACTGTAGTTATGTTGCATTGTTATAATTCAATAACTTAATAAAATAATCGTTTACACAAAATTATTTTTAACATATTTAAAATACCGTTGCTAGGTGAAACATTGTACCAACATTTACACGTTTTAAAAGTTGAAAAAAAAATTATTTTAAATATACCTGTTGCCAAATTTTCGTAATACAAATATACTGAATTCATACCATGTGTGCTTCAAATTTCAAAACAGAAACATAGAGAACGACTATCCTTAAAGGATCATAAATTACGAAACAAAACTAATACGTTCAGTAAATGACTTCCTTAAGCGGTTTTCCATCTCCGGCTCAATCACTTTCCTAATGCCGGGCTGATGAGTGCTAATAAGCACGAAACTGCAGTCCTCGGCTGGAAATGACTGAGCTGGCTGTGCATTTCATGTAAAACTAATACGGTTATGACAAAATATAGGAAATTGATTTTTCTATTGACTACGTACTTGCATAAACTGGATTATATGGGCAAGAAAATTTTATCCATATTATGTTTATACTATTGAAAACATATAGGGGCTGGATTGATTTTACTTTTTGATGACCATACATATGAAGAAATACACTGCCGTGAGCAGGTAAAGGGCAGTAACTGCATTTTTTTTTTTTTTTTTTTTTGGTTTTTTATCATCTATTCTATGTTAGCGTTATTGTACAAGCTTTCTTATTTGGTTTCCGCTGGAAAAAAGGTGCGAAAAAAGCGAAAAATTCCAACATTTCCCTATTGTTTAGTATTGAATCCAACATGCATTTCTTCAAATATCTCGTAAATTCAGTTCTGCAGTCACTGCTGTTTACTTGCCCACGGCAGTACACTTAAATAAGGCAGAAATTTGCAGCAAAAAGTGCATACACTGGTACATTTAAAAAATACTTCCAAGTACAAAAAAAAAAAAATAGAGCTCAGTGTATTATCCTTCTACAACAACCAAAAATTATTTATTAAAAAAAATATATTTTTATAGAAAATTATTTACTGCAGCAGTCGAGCTACATTAACTTACAAATTTAATATAATAATCCTAACTTAACATATGCATTGCTGTGGTCGTGAAACGTAATTGACATTAAAACTCTTCAACAAAACATTAAGTTCATTGAATATGCATCTAATTGATAATTCCAGAAACGTAAGTTTGTCAACAATAAAATTTATATTCGTGTTAGCCAATCACAGAAACTTAAAAATTCCATTAAATAAAATCTACACGCATAATTAATTACTTACTTAGAAATATTAGATTGGAGGAAGACCGATACACAAATACTTCCGTCCCTATAATTACTAATGTTATGCTGGAAATCCTTTTCATCTTTATCCCAAAATATTATTCGTAACATGAACTCCACCAAACATCTACAAAAAGTTTTCTCGGAATTTTTGTCCCTTTGTCATAGCTCTTCTTTTGGGAAGGCATTACGTCGTTTTCTATTTCAACCTATTCAGCAGTATTGTATAGAAAAGCATATGTCCTGTTTGATTTACTGAACCTTTTTAGAAACAAGAAATTTCACAGAAATAAGTAATGTATTTCTACCGAGCTTTATTGTTAAAATCTTTCTTTTTATGAGACACCCTTTCTTTGCTTTAGTGTCCACTTTGGCCTTGAAGTATTGGAAATCATGACTCTTTTCTTTTAGGTATAACAAGGTGCAGAAGTTTCTTAGCATTATCAATGGTCAAAGAATTAAACCCGACGTTCGGCCTACTGTCCCGGAAAATATAAAAATAAATAAAAAAAGTAATTGAATCAAAGCGTGAAAGGAGAAAATTTTCCAGAAAAAATAGCCTTTAAAAAAAAGTCAGTAAATGAATAAATTAATTTGATAAATATGTATAAAAATTGACCGTTTTGGGTTGAGATAGAAAAGCATTTATGAATCTCTGCTGTTTGATTTACAAAGGCAGCAGGCGGATTAGGCGTGCACTGATTAGAAATGCCCAACAAATCAAGCGTAAAATGGCTGTACAATCTTGAGGTATCAAACACAAGCATTTGTATTCTAAATCAAAAACTCGAACCGTTTTCAAAACAACCAAGTTCGTTGCGAAGGCAGTGCAACGATACCTACAACAACAGGAATCGAGGCACTGACGTTGAAATGGGTGAAAGACTAAACCTGGTTTCTTATTGCTTACTTCTTCTAAATTACACACGTATCCTTGTTTTTAAATTTGTGAAAATTATGTGCTGGCAGAATTCAATCTGATTGATTAAGGTTGAATTCTGACTGCTTCGCACAATGTAATGTAGTATAGCGAACGTAAAAACTACGCTACGCTTTGCATGTACTAACTCAGGGGTTCTCAAACTTTTCCGTCTCGGGGAACCCTTTGTAGAATTAAAATTTTCTCACGGCACCCTAGTTCATCTCTATTTTTTGAGATAATGGCATAAGTGTGCCAAAAAAGGCTACCCTAAGGTTCAAAAGCTAATATCTCGCTCCATTAAAATTGAATAGCTGCGGCCTTTACAGATGACTCATAAAATCTAAGAAAAAAATTAAACCAAATAACCAAGTGATGGTTTAGGTTTCAGTTCTGTTTTTCAACAGTTTTAGCAAGGAAAAGCGATTTGACTTTATTAGGTACATGGATCCTAATAAAGAAAACTCTGAGCAATGATTACTTCTTGCAAAATTGTAGACAATAACGCCAAAAAGTACTATCAAACTAAGACGAAATGAAAGGGTACTTAATAACAATACATACTTGCAGCAAAATAAGATCAGGAAGTTTTTACATCACTCTTCTGTAATAACATTCATACACTTTTGCCTGGCTATTAAAACTTGCATGTTGATAACTCTTTATCATCAGTTAGACTTTCTGATTACGATGAACTCGCGATCTAACGAATTTTTACTATGTTACATCAAAAAAGGGGGGATGGCCTTATTGGTCTGTATGACCTTATTTAGCAAACCGGCGCAACATACATGTTGGATTCTTCACGGCACCCCTCGCCTCTTCCTACGGCACCGCAGGGTGCCGCGGCACTCAGTTTGAGAACTCCTGTACTAACTGCTTGCAATCAACAATTAAAATCCGATCAGGCCAAACATTCTAATTGGTAAAAAAAAAAACAAAAAAAAAACGTCCCATCTGCTTGTGCTGCTTGATATCGAACGGCTATGTACAAGAAGAGCAACATATTGAATTTTGCTTTTCCGCATTGAATACCAAAGTTTAAGCGAACAGTTTTGATGCAAGGTTCTGACATGAATGGCTGCGCAAAGTCGAAGGACGAATGTCTATACACGGTGTTCCGTTTTAACCTGCAAAAAACCTCTATTTTCGCAACCGTTAGTCCTAGATGCATACTTCCAAATGCAAAAATGTTCAAAATCAGATGTAGGGTAAGATATTGAAAGCAAAAATAAAAAGGAGTCAAAAAATACAAAATTAAACTTTTTATACGATCCCTTGATCCCCTAACTTATGTGCAGGGAACCAATATTCACCGAGATATGAAACGCAGCGTTTTGTGACTTATGTCACTTTACACTCACCGTCAATAACACCTTTTGGGGTAAAATATAGCAGTTAACAAGGGTTTAAAATTGTATCCGTGCATAGAGTGTGACTTTCCCAATTGATTGAGGTTTTGTAGTGTGTTTTTGCGTTTCACGGCATAACATTTGCATTTATTTTTGAATAGCAATAAAAAATATAAACTCTTTGCTTTCATACTTCGACAATCTGTCATTCTAATGAAAGAGCGATAATTTCCAATCTCATCTTATATATGGTTCCATAAAACTTTGAACTCGAATATCACCTTGAGTTTTGGTCGCACAAATGTTAAGTTTTTTGTGTCAGTAATAGTTTTCAATGGATATTATTTCTCTAAATATAAGTTAGGGGTCCTAAAGCCCGTATAAAAAGTTAAATTTTGAATTTTTTGATTCATTTTTATTTTTGCTTCGAACTTTTAGTATCTTACCTCTGCATCTGACTTAGAACATTTTTGCAATTGGAAGTATGCATCTAGGACTAACGGTTGAGAAAATAGAGGTCTTTCAGGTAAAAACGGAACACCCTCTCTATATAAACAGTGAAGCACCGTTTATAAGTTTTTGAAGGGACTGTATGAAAACAAAAACACAAAGAAAACGTATAATAGGTATACGTTAATATGTATTAAACTCTGCAGGGACCAAATTAAAAAACGTATAAAAGAGAACGCATAAACTGCTTCACGACATACTGACAGACAGATACATAGAGAGGGACAGCTTAATTTCACTTGTTTAAATGATTAAGTTTAGAAACTAACGAGAAAATTCTTTTGATTTTACTGTTAGCTTTCCATTTTAATTTTGCTTTTTTTGTTTTGTATTAATTTTATTTGTTTTTATTTCTTTGTTTATGTCGTTCACATATTACATAAGAATTGTGAAAACACCAATCAAATCTAAATTTTCTCAAGTTACTTCCCGTGGTTTTAGTAGTCGAAAACAATCTTTAGGGACTGCATGTGTGATACAAAATGAGTTACGGTATTATCAGGAGCGGCAAATGGGGGGGGGGGTCAAGAGGGGGCGGTCGCTCCCCCAAATTTTTGAGCAGAAGGATAGAAAACGGGTGAATTTAATTGATGTAAAACGGAAATCAATGTTCATTTAAAAAAAATTAACTGGTTCTCAGTAACTATTTGATGAAACTCGACACATTCCCAGACTAGAAAGAGCGTTTTTCGTTATTTGGATGATGACTTAGAAATTCATGAAGTATTTTCCGGCCTTTTCAGAACATTGAAAACTGATAGAGAAGCGTGGTTAATTTCATCGAAAGAAGACATTTCCTAATATAGGCTAAATCTTTCATACTTGTGCGCCCAGTGTAACGACGGTATGTCCAATAGGAGAGGCCCGTGCAAAGTGATGTGGCTGCATGGTTTTCACAAGAAAATTCCTTGATATTTTACATTCACTTTTGCGCTCATTTTTTAAGTGTATTTTTATTTAATGAGTGTTTATCGCTTTCTTTTGCTAGAAACACGTTTCAGCTGTTTAATTCATTATATGCTTTCATAGTAACTTCCTAAAAATGCATGTGCTTATTAAATAAAATTAAAAAAAACATAACAAATACCTTTTATGGAGCTCTATAATTATGCAATCTCGGAGTGACACAAGATGGTCTTCAAGAGTTTAAACCATAAAAACATTTCTCTATAACTTCAAAGCAGTGATTTGACGACTGGAAGATCTATTGCAAAACGAATCTTTCAATGGTGAAAAAGCTCATGCCCTTTAGCATGTATGACTTCGTTTGAATTTTTATTCAATTTGTTTGTATTGAGGAAAGTTTTTGAAAAATGCTTTACTCGATCAAAACATCTTCAATCCGCTACCCTTAATTTTCGGACTATTCAAGCCACAGTTCAACCTACAACTGATCTGTGCGTTCGTGCTACCATAGTTCAATCTACAATTGAAACTGAAAATAGATTTTATATAAATGTATTGGTTGTATTTCCATCAATCGTGAAACTTTTCAAAAAAATTATTCCTACCAGCCAATTACAAAATAAAAAGAAAAAAAAATATCTGGATTGGATTTTGAAAACGAAAAATAAAATGTTTCAATTATGAATAAAATTTTTAGCATGAGGCAAGAAAAATTACAAGCAATATACCGACAGACCAGTTATCACATCCAGAGACTGCAGTTTCGTCATTGTTATGGACTCATCAGTCTGGAATAGTGAATAACTGAGCTGGAGTAGATGACATCTTATTGAAGCTGAGAGTGTCAACGAGACTAGATCATTCAATGATGAGAAATTAGGCCCCTCACAGTTTTTGAAGTTGCTGCTTTCAAGAACAGGATATAAAAAGTGTTTTCATACATAACTTTGTTACTTTAATTATTTTTCAACTATTCCAATCAGCTCCTAGTAGCGAAAGATTTTTTATGTCTCAGGAGGTTAGAGAATTATATTTTCGAAGTACAATGGGCAAAAAAAAAAGAAAAAAACTTTTCTATTTAGCTGTACTGGCAAAACAGCTCGACACTGGGCACAGATAGATTAGTAACACGATTCCCTGCTCTTCCATTTTTCCAAAAATCATGCATTAAAATTTTTCCAAAAGGTATAAAAACTTTAGTATCGAGATGTTTTGTATGATAACTTATTAGAAAACGAATCAAAAATTTTAATTGTTTCTAAACACTAATTTTTATTCATATTAAAGCGATTTTATGAGCACTTCCTGTTAGCTGATGTGTGTTTGGTACCACACTATAGTAATACATGTTTAAGAAACTCGACCCCCCAAATGAAATGCTGAAATGCCGCTCCTGGGTATTATCACTCTGAAAGCACAGCCGAAAGCAAACTAATTCCCGTATTCTTTGCAGATAGAGTAATAAGACGAAAAAACACATAAATCTAACAGCTGCCTCCGATTATAATTCTGCTCACATGACTCTCAAAGCACACAAACTCTTAGAATCAAACAGCAGCTCAATCAGAGATTTTAGAATTTTGCAACGTTGCGAGAATTTTTTATTCTGGAGTTCCCTTAACGACTGCAGTGCTTTCAAATTTATGTGGGAATAAAAGCCTGAGATTTTGTGAGAAGATTTCTGAGATAAATAATTTTTCATTTCAGTTGTATTGATTTATGGATGTTTAGGCATATAGTAGTTTTGTATTTAAAGCAGTTTGTTTAAAGGTCGGCTTTCTTCCAAAAGTAACGAAAGCGTTTATTTCAATTTTGAAAGCCATTTAACCAATGGTTCGTGCGTGGTTCTTTGTTTCAAAATTAAATTACTAAACTCTCGTATTTTGAACCGATGCATAACTTATTTTATGCGTATACCATGTAAAAAATAGTTCTTTCACAGACAATTTTTAAGAACTAAGTTCACCAAATGTTAAATCCCTTTCTCTAAACATCTTTATCTTCTTTATTTTAATTTAAAAATATACAATTTCAATAGACAATGTTTTCAGCTTGAAATATGAGCATTTATATTACTACAAAGACTTTCTTTTACTACAGTATTATAAAGTTTTTAAAAAAAGACAGAGCAGAATCAAAAAAAAAAAAAATTAAATGACTTCATCCCTTTCAAAGGGTGCTTAATATGTGAAGCAGAAACTAAGGGGAATTAGGACACGTTGATCTACTTTTCTACTTTTCATTCTTTATTTCATCAAAAAATTTAATGAGCAGTTTGATTTTCTACCATAAGTTTCATTGAATATGTCTGATTTTTTTTTTTTCTTTTTGTTCAATTTATTTACTTTCTTGGCCTAATTTTTAACAGAATCATGAACAGTGGATAAAGTTATGGTAAAGTCAAGAACCAAAGCTCCACAAATTGTAAAAAAAAAAATTTAAAAAAAAAAGCTGAGTTCTGAAAATTTTGTGTCTTTCTAAATGATGATGACGATGCGGATACGCACACTGACGATATTATGCGATCTAACGATCCGCAAAACTTAAAACCTAGACTCGTGACTGTTCATTGTGAAAACCATTTTGCAAGGTTGCCAACTGATCCGCATTTTGTGGAGTTGCTCCGCAAAAATAGCGAAAGTCTGCAGCTCCGCAAAGAAGTTATTTTGCTCGGCATTATCCGTTTGGTTTTTATTCTCACCAGGCTTATCAAAGATTTTCATTTTTATTATATATTGCTGGTTTATTCGGCATGTAAATATGAAAATTAAACCCTTATACTCAAAGCATGACATAGTGTTTAAAGTTATAGGCCTAAAGTAGTGGTTAAAGTGTTATTAATTTAAAATTAATTATTCTCATGCAAGTGCTTAAAATGAGCTCAATCAAAGCTCAAAAACAATTTTAGATAAGAGGCTTATCTTTTGAATTGATTTTCATAGAGAATACCGGATTGCTCCGCAAAGTTTCAAAATGCTCCTCAAAATCACCACAGATGCTCCTCAAATTGTTTCTACAAGGTTGGCAACCCTGATTTTGTATAATAAAACAATTCAAGGTTTCCAATAAGATTATTATTATGTAAATCCACTCTATATCAATTATATCCAGCTCAGAGATTAAACTGGCTGAGTTAGTACACGACAACTGAAGATATGAAGGGCAAACAACGAGGATATATTTCATCGGAAATAACCAACATGCAAGTAAGTTACACTTGGGAGTTACGAAGTTTCTTTGTATCACAATAAAGGGAAATTGCTATCAATTCTCACGCAAATGTGCGGTTATAGCCGAGGTAGTGGGCCACTACGTCCTGCATATCAACCAGTGGAAGACAAAATTTTCATTAACTACCAGCTTAGAATCTCTAACGACAAATTTCTGAGCAAAGTAATAATGGTTTCAGTCGTTGTGCAGAAAGCGGTAATTAGATTTTGTTAAATCGGAGTACGTGCTTAGGGTGAAGATATACGAGATCGATTTTAAATTTCTTTATTAACAACGTATTTTAAACGTTTGTACCTAATATTTTTATAATTAAAATTTTGGAGGAAGTATATATGATTTGGAATAAATTGCATTTACATTAAATTATTCCGCGAAATTCAACTCTTAAACGTTGATTGTTTACCAGAAGGTTTTTAGAATGTGTCTTTCTTCCTGTTTTAACTATCTACGTAAATAAATATGCAACAGTTATTAGCATTACTAATTTATACATAATTTTTACAAACATTTTCTGGTGGATCGAGACATTTTGTGAAAATTAAAAGTATCTCTTTATTTTGGTAAAGTCTGCCCGTCTCTGTTCAGTTCAAATGAATATGAATTGTGAAAAATATCGTCTGCTTCCAAGAAGCAATATTATTAAAAAAGATTAAAGCCAAGCAAAAAGAAAACAAAGTAGAATTATTCAACTGTCCAATTTTTTAATTTATCGTCTGCGTAAATTTATTTTTATTATGTTTTGGAAACATGTTTTAAAAAATAAGAGTATTATTTTTTCTGAAAACATTAGATCGACCAATTGTGTTGTGAGTAAGCGAAAGTTTTTAGCCTGAATTATTGTGATGAGTTTTTATGTTGTTCATCGTTATAGTTAAATTGAGCGCGTGTGTGTGTGTGTGTGTTTTTTTTTTTTTTTTAAGTACTGAAACTTTCCCTATAAGAATTATTAGAAGATTAACAGAGTTTTGAGCAATACTGAAAGATAAGTTCTAAAAGGTATCGTTTCTGAATATTGTTACTGGCATAGGCAACGCCGCGAACCTTTTTCCAGATTTAAATAATAACGAATACAATAACAGAAACCTGTCAATTGAACTCCCCCTCTCCCCTTCTTCCCGAACTTTAAAATATAATGTAACTGCATTTTTCATGTGTTTTGATGTTTATTCCTTATAATAACGGGTATATAGAAATATATGTTTAAAATGCTTTGTTATTGACTGAAAATTTATGGTTTCTTATGTCTTGTAATCAATATTTTGAAATTATTTCATACGCAGGCATACTAATATTTAAATTCAATCAAATCTAAAACTTGTTTTAAACGCATCAACTGTTCACAGGAACTTGGCGAGAAGCTACTCGCCAACAAAGCAAATGTACACAAAATACTTGAGAGCCGTTAAATTAATTAATAGTTAAGTAGAAAGTGTTTGTATGGAACTAAAATATTATTTGCATTCATGATATACAATGTTTTATTACATTTATTGGTAAAATCAGTACAAAAATTATAGAAAACTGTGGGATATGTACTCGTTGAATGCATAGATAAGTTTTTTTTTATATTTAGAAGTAAAAAAACATTCGTACATACATGTGAAAAGTTACTGAACCTTCTGGTGTATCTTTTTTTTCAGTTTATAATACTACAATACTGCACTAATGCTATAAATCTAATTTTTTCCTTCTACAGTTAAATGTTTTTATCATTCATGGCTTTAGTTAATGAAAACTTCTTCAGCGGTTACGGTCAACTCGATATTGCTGGCCAGGTCACATGGTACTGTTGCCGTATCGGGATAGTAGGGTTGCACTCTCTCCATCTATTCCTTCTTAATGGTCCTGACCCACCAAAATTTTTCCCCACATAATATAGAAACAAACCTTACATTTTTACAAAAAAAAATCTCTACACTTTTTAATTCCAACATCAGTTTTGAGTTTAAAATATTCTATATCAGATTTTTTCTGTATTTGATAGTTTTTTGATGAAGTAAAAAAAAAGCATTGTTAATGAAATAAATGTAAGAGCCATTTTTTTAACTTAATCATTCATTTTTTTAAGAAAAACTATTAAATATCATGAACACAGATGCTTTACTATAATTATGTCTCTTTTTTTATATATATAAAGACTTTTGATAAGTTTTTAACCCTTCAAAATATGCAGGTCGCTTTTTATTGGTCACACACGTAACGCAAAAGGAACAAAAGTTTTCCTCCAAGGTCAAATTGAGGGACTAGAAGAAAAATATCTCATATCGTAAATTAACTTGCTGCATAACACCTGTAACCAGTCTTTCATCTTCAAACATTCGGCAGAAAGGTTTTAACAAGGCTTTTTGTAACATGTCACAAACGTAACGCTCCTGAATGGTTTTCATTATAAAATCATTTTTACGTACCATTTTTACGGAAAAAAGTACTTTACATAATTCAACTAAAAATATTGTGTGCTGGCACTGAAACCAAGACTCAATGAGTGTTAAAAAAAAATAATAATATTAAGAATAATAATAAATAAATAAGTAAGAGCTGCTTATTTCGTACCAAGGGAGAAATTTAAACTAAGTATTCGCAATCTACATACTTTAAGATAAAAAGTACAATATGCTATTTACCTTAAATTGCATTAATATTTTTTTGATAATTTTTGGTTTTTGAGAAAAGAAGAGAAGTGAGCATTCTACAGATGATTGAAAACATTCCAAATAGCTTTAAACCCATAAGTAAGTATTAGAAGTTTGTGATAGTTTATAAGCTTGACATTACTATTTAATTCATTCAAATAAGAATTAATTTCACTTCATTCTTTGTTTTGTGAATATCCTATTAGTTTAAGTATTTACTGCCTGCATTGCCCGGCGTTACACGGTCTACCTCGAAAATAAGAGTAGTGTCAAGTGACGCATTTTCAACAATCAGGCTTAAATAAAAGAAAAAAATAGTGTAAAACTTCCCGTCAATGGGTAGAAAAGAGCAATGTTATGCCTCAATATTTCAATTCAGACGTCTTAAGCTTTTTTTTAATTCAAAAAATGTTTAATTCAAATAATAGGCCTAACTATCACGTTTCGCAGATTTTCTTGCAAAAAGGAGGGTTGACCCCCATGGGGCGCGGCGAAAATACCCCTATGTGAATGCTTGAGCATCAAAGGACCTCTGTGCCAAATTTGGCAAAGATCCGATGTAAACTAAATTTGAATAAATAAAAACCCCGTGGGGGGGGCACGGACCCCCCCCCCCCCCCAGGGGAACAAAAATCTCCATGTGAGTTCCTGAGCGTCAATGAACCTCTGCGCACAATTTGACAAAGATCCGACGCAAACTGGATTTTTGTTAGGAAATCCCCCTCAATTGCTGCACGCGGTCACACACGTAACGCTCTAATTTCACACACGTAACGCAAGTAAAATATTTTTTATTGCTACCGTACGAGCTTTAGAAAAAAAAATATTTATTGAATACTTACTTGGTATACTTAGGCACATGCACAAAACATACTGTTCTTTTACCTTTCAAAACTTTACAGGAAATTACAAAATAATATGAGATACAGCTTATTTTCTGATTTTCCGAGTCACACACGTAACGCTGCATTTAAAATTCTATAGAAAAAATTAGAATTATCCTATTAAAAAAACATTTCCACCTAAAAACTCTTACATATGTTCTGTAACTCCAATAGAAACTCTTAAGAGATATTTAAAAAATATCATATTGGTTTTTATTGTTTTTTGCAAAGAAATCTTGTCAAAAAGTCTGACACGTAATGCTGGAATGGCCCTACGACATTTAAAGCATACTAGCCATCGTCAGCACCCGGCTCAACATCGCCGCCCTCGGCGACACGCCCAACCTGTCTGCGCAATGGGTTTGTGCACAACTTCATTACTTGGAAGTACCAAAAAGACACCTTTGGGACTTTACCTCACACTTGCATCCAGAGACAGCTTAAGATAGCGAAATAATATAAATTGACGTTTTTGGGTCGTAAAATACATTTCTTTAACGGGAAAGATAAAAAAAATTATCTCGTCGAAAAATGCTCTTGTTTGAAACATTACTTTTCTCGTGCATAAAAAAACGTGCTTCACAGAAACAACCGAAACACTTGCATTTCATGCGTGACTTTCTGGTTACGACTCATTTCCGTTTTGGCCACTTGTCAGGCAGAATCGAGGTTTTGGAAAGGAGAAAAAAACGTATGTAATTAATTTTTGCCAGTTAAAGCCGTACAATTATTCAACCTAACCATACACGTAGCCTGAAAAATTACGAAACCATCGATACCTGGATCGATGGTCGTTCCCTGTCATTCACCAAGAGTAACGAGGACATAGATAGATACATAGATGCCACGACTTTTAATAAAATTAGATTACACATTTCAACGAGTGAGGTAATGAAAGGTTCACGCGATACTCAAGACTAGGTTAATTGAGGAATAAATACGCACTCTTAACAAGTAGCAAACCAATTATGTAGTAGCGCAAGGAAGCGTCTCCTGTTTGATAAATTTACATGGTCTAATAACGCACATAACTTAAAACTATATAGAGTAAAATGCTCATCACACAGGGAATAGTTTTGAGCTTTCACGTTTAGTAGCATATTAGTGATATGTTTTAAATTTGAACAAAATATTTGGTTTATGGAAGAGACATACTATTTCATTCAGGAGAAGTTATAGATGTGTGGTTATGTCCTTCAAAAAATAAAATAAAACATAATACATTGTCTTAAGTTCAGGATTCTTCTTCTTAACTTGGGACATTTGACCTATTCTTTTGAACATGACATTTTCACGTTCTATATTTGGAAAGATAAAAGCGTTTAATGATATATTTTTTCTTCATTTTAATAGCCTTTTTGACAAACAAACTTTCACATTATTCTTTACTCCTTCAGTGCGCTTGAAATGTGCCACAAATAAATCGATCGCATCTATACTTTATGACTAATTTTCATAAGTAGATCGAACATCTGTAACAATTTGATAAAACCATCTTTTGTTCTTAGACATATACCGATTTTTTACCAATGACAAACTTTCTGTCTTGTAACGGCATAACAAGTTTATTGTTACCAGAAGAGTCAATATTATAAAAGCAAAAAAAGGGGGGAGGAGGCATTTGAAAGACTGGCCGACAGACGCTATGCTTTTATTGAAAAACATAAGAACATAAGCACATTGAAGTTGATAACGTTGAATTGATAAATGTAACTGCAGTAACTGTAATTTAATTCAATTTGTTGTTTCAATGTACCTTTAACATTATAAGCGTATGTTATTCAATAAAAGCATAGCTTCTATTGACCAATTCCGCGACTGTACCTATATTTAATTTTTTAAAAACTTATCACTCTCCCGAGTGGGATTGAAACACCAACATTTCAGTTAACTGCCGAACGTGCTAGCCGATTGCGCCACGGAGGCTTTGCTCTATATGAATTGTTGAACGAGTTTTCTGAACAAAGCTCTGCGCATGCGCTTTGGAAATAGCCGGTGGATCGCTTTTTTATGACGTTTTTTTACTGCTCACTCCCGCCGTCAACGTGCGATAAAAAGCATAGCGTGCGATTCAAAAACATTTTAATCAATACAACAGTACAATTTATTCAATAAATATTCTTCGTAAAGCCATTTTCTGTCTATGTACCCGAACTTGATAGTGTTTCAAATTTCAAGCGCATTTACAATTTCCTTAACTTATGAATAAATTAAGTGGAAACAAATGTGCGCACACAGTGGACAAGTACACAGCCGAGAAGAAGTGTGACAACAATTCAAACTAATGTTTCCCAGTCAACGTAGGTAATTAAAGTTATCTCCATTCTTAGAAAGAGCATATTTTGTTGAAATTTTCAAAATAGTTAAACTTTCTCTCCTATAAAACCGAAGCATCAAAGTGCAGCGCATACATCCTCAAAGAGCAACTGTTCATTTACCCTGTAACACTACTTTTTCCCTTAGTGGCAAATTGACGACAGGTGCATAAGCACTCAAAAAAAAAAAAAAAAATCGTCAAAATGTCCTTGGTTAGAGTATTGTCCCAAATTAAATGTATTTAACTACATTGTAAAAGACATGCGGTATTAATAAATAATTAATTTTGTGGTTACACTGATAACAGTATTACAGAAACCTACACAACAGACTTAAGTTTAATCACATCAATTACGTCAATGTCACCAACATGTTATCTTATGCATTGTTGAAGTGAAGTGTAAATAACAAAATATAACCCAATTAAACGTCCATTTTCGCAACTACTTTATAAAACAATGAAAAAAATCATTACCGCATATGTAGTGGAATGTGGGGCAAAATGAAATAGTCGAAATTACTTACTTTTTTCAAAATAAAAAAAATGGAATTTTGTTCGGAAAATTACAGGACATAAAGAACGAGCAACTTATTTTGCAATAAATGTTGCTCTTAAACAATATATTTTATTTATGACCGAAATTTTGTACCTCCAAAAAAATGCGGCAAATTTATTTATTTATTTATTTTATTTATTTATTTTCATGGGGCAAAGCGGAAAATATTTTTTTTTATTCTATTGAAACATTTTCAATTTATTAAAGATATTTTTAAACAAATAAATAAGTAAATAAATAGTGAATCAATAAATGAAAAGAAAATGAAATAATTAACTAATTAATTAAATAATTAATACTATATGAAAAACTTAGTGAAGAAAACAAGTGAATAAATGAATAAATATATATATATATATATATATATATATATATATATATATATATATATATATATATATATATATATATATATGTAAAGGAATTATGAAATGAAGAAACGCAAATGAAATAATTAATAAATAAATACTTAAGTGATTTGATAAACGATGGCATATAAGTAATTGGAATGAGCTATTTCACTTTGGTGCGCATGCACTTCACTAACTTTACAAAACATCTAAAATAAATTTGAACTAAATATAAAACAAATAAATTCTGTACCGAATATTATTAGGTCTCAATCAATATTTAAAACGTTAATAACGAGAACATTATCATTTAATAATAACAAAAATGTTTTTTGAATTGCAACAAAATATTACAAAATGAGTATCAATTGTTGAAAATTGATTTTATTATCATAGTCTTTAATTTGCAGATTTTACTCTTTCTTGACTGGAATAGATTACATGTACTTATTACTACATAGTTAAAATATTACCAGATAGGTGGCTCTAAAAGTAGAGTTAATATTTCACCATTTCACTTTGCCCCACTATTTCACTACACCCCACATTCCCCTGCATATATTTCCAATTCTGTCATTTTACGGAAAATACATGTATTTTCCCTAAAATTAATAATAAACTTATGACAATGGACATTTGTTTTCAGTTTAAACACTCAAATTCGATTCCAAACACGCTTTAATCAGTTCTTCCTTTTGTCTTACAGTGTTTACTTTTCAAGTTAACTTTACGAACCAGATAAATCCTTTCAGAAACGTCTAGAATTTTAATTGAGTTATTTTTGTTTCCTTAACATAAAAAACGAATGCCACTAGAAATTCAATTGAATTGAGCATCAAAAATAACAAAGAAAAAATCTGGTTTAATCCTTAGTCTTAGGAATTGCGGAATTCTGTGATTTATGTTCCTGGAAACAAAAAGACTTCTTTTCTTTAAGCCAGACGGAAGAATTTCTGTCACGCGTGTGTTTTAAGCACTTAACCTTAGATGTAATAGGAAAATGTATTCCTAAAAATTTCTTTCCATCTTTAATCCCTCAAAAAAGACATTTCCGAGAAATAAAGTTTAAACTTATTATGTAAAAAACATTTTCCAAGGAAATGAATAAATTTGACAATGTCATATTCAGGGAAAAGTTTTATTTTTATAGTATATAAATTGATGATAAAAAAACTTATACTTTGTTTGTAATTTTAAAAATTGAAAGAGTGATTTGATAGTAAATTTGTATACATAAATTTGTTCATTTACTAAATAAAAGCTGGTTTTTAAAGAGTACGTAGCGATAACTAATTGAACAAACTCATAGCATTTATTGTACTCTCAATTTAATAATGAGTTTTATCAATATTTTAATCAAATAAATGTTTTTTTTTCAATCTTGTTTAGTAACTTGTATTTACTCCTAGATAGTATACAAAATATATAGGGCATCGAAAGAATTTAGAAGAAAATAACTATTTGCATTGAAATTAACTGTGGTCTACCTGAGTAGAGTCACGGCTGACTAGATTCTAAAGGCTAGAGAAACTTGGTGATAGCGGCTTTGATCGATTACAGTCAAAGACAAATAAAAAATACAGACTGCTTTTTCCAATCTAAGCAAGTTAGATACTAGCTGTTTGGATGAGGCAGGATTTGGTGGTAAAGAATTTCGGGGATCTGCATGGGGCGACTTCATTAGAAGAGTATTATTGAAAAACACTTGCCTGAAATGTGCATCATTCAGCTAGAGTCCGGCCAAGCCAAGAGGATGCAAAGGTCCGGGTAAGATTGATGCCCCTTTCACAAGAAAAAATTTACATTTTCAAACAATTTCTTAAAGAGAGAAGAAAGAAAGAAATGCATCACAGTCGGTGGCCTTAGAATGGTCGTGCCCAGGGCCACAGACCTGCAGGACCCTGCGTTAATTATGCCTTGCATACAACTCTACAAATGGTCATATGATTGTGGTCAGAAGCGTTCTAACATTTTCACCCAAAAAGTTACTATAATGCTGCCTAGTTCTATCACATAAAAGAAAATATTACTACGTTAAATCACACAAATTTGCAGAGAGCTGCATATACATTAATTTTCACGGAAATGACTTGATGTTGGATGGCAAGATAAAAGAGATTCCATTAATTGCTCTATAGTCAACTGGAGGACTGTTTTCGATATCTTCGATCAACCTTCGTTACGCGTAGTTACAGTACTTAGTAGTACTTGACGTCACAGTATTATATTTGAATGTTCTACAGAAGTCAGAGCATTTTTATTTGATGTTAGCCTCTATAAATACACTCGTTGATGATTGCTTAAAGAAATCAATAACATAACCTCCTCCCCCTCGTGGGACACCCTAGTACAGAATATTGGACTCGGAACCGGAAGCTGTAGGTTCGATGATCGAGACGATGAAGATTCACGAATTCATGCGATACGTTCTGGTACATATGGATGTCAAACCTGTGACCTCGCAAGTCCTATGTTCTGTCACTGAGCAGTTTGCCACAGGAATAAGAGACAGGAGAAAGAATTTACTTCCCCTTCAGTCTCATATCCAAGTTGTGACAATGAAGATGGTTGAAGACACCGTCTTTGGATAGTTAAGCTAATCTAAATTAAATATTACTATTATGACTTACATATAACAAGGGTGCCATTTACATAAGATCATCAATTTCGTGACTTTAAAAACGAAAATACTGAAATGGCAAAATGCCTCTATATTTGAAGGGGAAAAAATCAGATTTTCTGGGGAAAAAATGTGTTTTAACAATGATTGAAGGAATGTTTTTAAATTAAAGAAAGAGGTTTGTAGGACGGACCTGGTCATTTCAGTTAGGACATACCTCTTTGTGGGAGTTTAGTGAAAAAGAAAATATTATTGGAGTAGGTATGAATTGGAATACGTTAGCAAATTTATTACGAAAGTATAGTGTTTCTCTGATAAGTTGATGTACGACTTCGAAAGGGTTTACTTCTGCTCTGGATAACAGGAAAGGGTAATTGGCGCTGAGTTGAAATAGATTACTTTCGTAGTAGTTTGAAAAAATATTTTAACTCATATCCCAGCCAGTAACACGTTTCTTTTCAATGAACTCCGCAAAACCAAGTAAACACTGTTAAGGTCATAGTTCAACTAACCAAAGTTTCAGTATGATCCATCTCAACTGAGCATCATTAACCCATACCCTGTAAACATTATCAAGGTCAAAACTCAACTAACCAGAGACGCACTATAGCTCTCAGCAAGAGCTAAAGAAATTAACATCCTCAGCAATATCACAGCAGCAGCGCTAGCGTTGAGGATAGACCTTTTTACAGCAATATCGCAACTGTAGTTTAATAGAAAATGCACTCATCATTTTACTTAAGATACCAGCGAAACTACATCTGTTACAAAACAATTTTGAAGCTGCTTATTGGCTACTATCATGTTAATTCAAGGCAAAAATGACGCATCTCAAACGAAGTAATTACATATTTTAAGCACGAGTAGACTTAAAAGTTTTCATCTAACTTTCGAAATTTTGTCTGAAATTTTCATTGCTAATTTGTGTCCTAAGCTTCCATTTAAATACTGTAGATGAGCATACTCAACAACTTGATTAAAATTTTCAACTCCGAGCGATTTCTCCAAAAGTTTCTTTCATACGAAAAAAAAAATAGTTACTTAGTAATAATAGTAGTTTTAACCGAGATGTGAAGTCTTTCCTTATACGTGAATAAAATATATATGAGCGAATTTCCTGAAATATTTTGGACTTTAAATTTTCATATGCTTTAGTGTTTACTCATCGTTAAATGCATCTTTGACATTAATTGTGCTTTTCTAGGCTATTTTATATTTACACTGAAATTTCTTCATATCTCTAAACTAAAGATGTCCAGACAAACGTGAAACGTGACGTTTTATTTTTTGCAAAAGTTCACTACAATTTTAAGTTTCCCTAGAAATGCAAATAGTTCCAAGAAGTTAAACTAATGTGGTAAAAACCTTCATACGTGTGTTTCAATTTACAAAAAGTTCCTTCATCAGTGTGTAAAAAAATTAGGCTATGCGAAATACGCAGCCAAACATAATTTGGTCAGCTTTTGCAATTTTACTGCAAGTTTTCAGTACGTAATTCGGCAGTTTTCCCAATCAATAAGTGAAAGTACCTCAAAATTCAGTTTTAGTAGTGTATCTAGCTTCATTATCATGAAATGAAGAAGTAATTTCTGGTAAATACGAAACACTTGCGTAAGCAGTGTTCACTACCAGATGTGTGTATTATTATGATAACGTTCCCCTACTACAGCAGGCATCAATTCGTGTATCAATTTCTTTCGAATTATTAAATATTTTATTTTAAAGTTAAGTAGAGGAACATGGGGCAAAGTGAAATAGCGGGGCAAGTGAAATGGTGAAATAGTTAATCTGCTTTTAGCTCCACCTATCTGGTATTATTTTAACTATATAGTACCATATGTAGTCTATTCAAGTCAGGAAAAAAATACCACCGAAGATCAAAGCATTTGGTAATACAGGCAATTTTTAAAAAATTATACTCATATTGTAATATTTTGTTGTTAGTCAAAAATTATTTTTGTTACTATAAAATGAGTTCTTGTTATTAACATTTTACATAATTATCGAGACCTTCTAGTATTCAATGCAGTATTAATTTAGTTAACATTAAACTTATTTGTACTTTAAATAGATTGTACAATTAGTCAAGTACATACGGGGCAAAGTAGATGGGGCAAAGTGAAATATAGTTTGTTTGATTTACTCAGTCAATCATTTAATGTAAATAACTTGCGTTTCCATTTACTAATTATTTCATGTACATTTCTTCATTTAGTAGTTAACTTATTTATTCATTCATTCACATATTTTCTTATTTATTCATTCTTTTTCTCGCTCATTTATTTTTCTTCATATATTGATTTATTCATTTAAATATTCGTTTATTGTTTCATTATCTTTTCATTTATTCATTCAACACTTTATGAACTGAATCTTTTGATCAAAATATGTTTTATAATCCAATAAAAAAATATTTCATTAGAAAAATATTGTATTTTTCTATTTGCCCATGAAAAAAAAAGTGAAAATTTTCCCTTTTTTTTTTTTTTTTTTTTTTTTTTTTTTTTTTTTTTTTTAAGATTCAAATTTACTGCCAAAAATTAAAAAATACTGTTTCAACGCAAGTTTTATTATAAAATACAATGTTCTTTCTTTATGTACTGTAATTTTCAAAAGAAATTTCCAATTTGTTCATTTTGAAAAAACTCAGTCATCTTAACAATTTCACTTTGCCCCACATTCCCCTTCTGTACATCTGACTCTAATAAAGAATGTATAGTCGTTTTAATATGCAAGGCTCTGCCATTCTTTAATTACTAGCTGCATCGCCTGGCTTTGCACGGTCGACCTCGAAAATAAAAGTTCTGTCAAGTGACGCATGTTCAACATTCAGGCTTTAATTAGAGGAAAAAAAATATTGTGAATTTCCCGCCAAAATAATCATTCTTAAAGAAAGAAAACGGCAAATCAAAAATTCCCGAATAAATTAAACGAAACAACAAAAATCCAAAGGAAAAAAGAAAGAAGATAAATCGCCAAATAATAATCAAAAGAAAAAAACCTCAAAACAAAAAAAAATATTTTGTCACAGTCGAGAAAAAAAAGTGGCAACCTTCTAAATTGATTTCACGCTAATTTAAAATAAGATCGCGCAAACGATAAATTTTCGTCACAAAATTTCCATTAGGCTTAATGATGCTTTTAACTTTTTCCCAGTGATTAGCCTTTTTTTATTTTATTTATTTATTTATTTATTTATTTATTTATTTTGAAATTCGAAGGAAATGAATGAACCTTATGGGTACTATTCGTGGGCTTTCAAATGGCGCCAAAATCGAACTAGTAGGATAATTATTTCGGGTAGAAATAGCCATTTAATGCAATTTTCGGGTCCTAAAATTAAAATTCGAACGGTTCGGTTTTTTATTGGCGTTCGAAAATCCACCTACGTTCCTTCTCGGGTGACCAAGTACCTCCCTGCCAAAATTAGTGGAGATCCGACGTAAACTGTGGATTTGTATAGGGAACACACACACAGAGATTTTCCAAATGTTCGAACATATGTAATATTCTTCAAAAGTTTTTTTTTCCCTTCCTTTTGGGGGAGGGGATGGTACGCCATAACTTTCTTAATACATCAAACATCACACGTAAGGAATCGTTTTAAAGATTTTTTTATTTCGCCACTATGGCGAAAAATAAACGAACGTCATATATAAGTTCTACTAACAGAAGGAAAAAAGACCATATACTGATTTTATTCGTAATCAGTGGTTGGAAGTAGCGCGCTACAAGTAGCGACGCTACTGTAGTAGCTACATTTTTTAGTAGTTTGTAGTGTAGCGCACTACTTTTAAAAAAAAGTAGAGTAGCGAGTAGTTCGCTACAAAAAAAAGTAGTTTGTAGCGATTTCTGGAAACTACTTTTGAATAAAGTTAAAAAAAAAAAAAAAAAAAAAAAAAAAAAAACGCGTTTTCAAACGAATCTGACTGGTGCAATTATTACGCGAGTAAAACTTGCACCAATGAGATTCGTAACACTGAAAAATATGAGCTGACCTCTGATATATTATTTTGACGCCATACGTAGTATCTGTTTGACGCCATACGTTGTATCTGTTTGACGCCATTAGTTTGTTTGGCATAGAAACTTTAACATTTTCCCAATATTCCCCTTGAGTAGAGCATGGCTTAGAAAGAAAAAAACGAATTTATTCCGTTTCATGCAAACTTTGCCCGTTAAGCAAAAAGCTTTCGGTATCAATGCCATTTGCACATGCAGTCGAACCTCAACTTACGCGAGGGATACATTTCTAACTTTAGATAAACAACCCGCTTATGTGAAATTATGTTTCATCAACTTAATATTTCGAAAAAAAAAAATGCGGAGCGGCGATTTGTACGTTAGAATCTGATGTTTCGACTCTACGGTGCGGGGAATTTTGGCTTTCAGTGATGCCAAAGGGAAATTCCATTCACGAAACTAATATTTAGTACCCAAGAAAGAGGGTGATATAAACCCTGCGCTTCTGCTCCAAAAATTTTCGTATAGCGGGTGAGGAATTCGCGATAGCTGCAAAATTCGTTTCTCGAGTAAAACTCGCTATATAGACATTTCGTGTTAGTCGAATTGCGTTGTAGCCCGAGTCCACTGTTGCTAAAAAATGCACATTGAAGTAAAGTAAGTTTTTAGTTATGTTACATGTTTCGGATAATTAGTAGAACCGTTTGGGGTATTTTTCATATTTCTTTTTTTTTTTTTCTTTTTTACTGATTGGGTGTTCATTTATTAACATATTAAAAGTCAATTATTAAATGTTCTGAGTTTTTGAGATTATTCGGTAAAATTGAAAAATTCGTTATTTTATTTTGTCAGGGGCATTAGAAAAGAGATGTGTCCAGGTCCGGAACCGTAGCTTGAAGCTCAAAAGCAATTAATTCCTACGAAATATAAGTTCTTCTAAAATTAACTCATATAATGAAAATTAAAGTTCTTCTCTTTTGTTTAAAAGATGATGCTTTTCATCATCTAAATAAATTTTATGTATATGTATGTCTATGTAAAATTTAAATCAAATTATGACTAGATTTATCTCAATTTCAAGTAGCCTAGTTACACTTCTTGAATGAAATACTATTTACTGTCAGGAAAGGATTAAAAATTTGAAAGTTGAATTCCTTCCACATTTAAGTCCTTTCTTGCAGGGAATATTTGCAAATGGTATACAATGTTTGAATTGACGAATCGTTTCAGTAAAGGAAAGAAAGAATAGATAATTTATAGCAATATTCCATGTTCAAATGAACCAATACATCAATCTCAACATTTTTTTTATTCAATCGTGTGTATTATGTGTATGTTATTTATTTATTTTTTGAAAAGTAGCGAAGTAGCGACTACATTTCAAAAGTAGTTTGTAGTTGCTACATTTTGAAAAAAGTAGTTGTAGTTGTAGTTAACTACATTTGTGTTAAAGTAGTTGTAGTTGTAGTTCGCTACAAAAAAAATGTAGTTTTTCCAACCACTGTTCGTAATTTAAATATGTAAAGAAAAATATATTATTTACCAATCATTTTTAAAATTTTATGTTTCATGCAAAAGAAAAGTATGAAAAAACTTATTTCTGTAAATAAGATTTTTTTAAACTTTGTTTGATTCATTAACTAAATATTACTAATTAATAGTTTTGTTTCATGCTGTATAAAATAATTTTACATATAAGGTGCAAAACAAATTGTTACAGTTTCTCTAAAAATAAATATGCTTTAAATTAAAAATTATTTTATTATTTAAAACATCGAGAAAAATTTTATTGAATCATGTCTTACATATGTTTCAATGTTTATTTAAGCATGTTATATTTTATAACGAGAGAACATTTCTTATTTTACATAACATTGTAATTTTGTACGCATGCTATCTCATAAGCTTCGCCGTCAGAGATGCGGGAGCTTTTGATTTACTGCCCCAAAACTATTTTCTCAACACATAAATCATTCCACCATGCCCAGAAAATTGAAGGCATGTGTGATCAACTATTATTCTCCCCACCACGGATTAAAAAGGAACCCACAATACGTAAGCAAATTTTGATATAAATATGCTACGAAATATTGAATCTCTGAGTGAACAAGTAATCGTTTGAAATGTTGGGTTATAAAGGTCCGTGAGAACCGCGAAACACTTTTTAATAACTTTCTTCCTCGTTAAAATATGGAAAATATTTTTGCATATTCCCTTTTTTTTTCAATATTTCATTCAAAATCAGTTTGTATTTGCCTTGGCATATTTTAATCAGAAACTGGCTTTAGAAAAGATAGCATAATGTGAGAAATTCGAAGCGATATATTTTTCAAAATTCAATAAGGGTAACTCAAATGCGTTCCTACATTAGTTTAATAAATGAAGACTAAAAATGAAAAACGCAGTAAGGGCCAAATAACAAATTTTACAGGGCATCAAAAATAAGATTCCAGGTGGATTGTAGCACTTACTGCGTTTGATGTTTTTTACATTAGAAACGTGGACCAACCAAGATAATAATGTTCAAAGAACTTCAATGGCACTGCGTTCTTCACCGCACGGGAAATAAAACTTGCTCCACTGGCGGACCCTAACAACGTTATTTTAACTACTTTTAGGGGGGATAGGCACATAAATCGTTTACCACAGTGAAATGCTTGGCATTTACTTCATTTTGACGAGAGAAAAAAATTGGCCCTTAATGTGTTTTCTAATTTCAGTCTTCAAATTGCTTTATCTGCAGACTGTAAAACGATTAAGGTAACTCCAACATTACTAAAAAAAATTTAAAATAAAATCCATCATAAAACTGAAATTAAAATACACCTCTACAAGAAGTTGCAGCTATACAACCAGCTGTTCATAACTCGTTAGCAATGTGTATGGATAAACCCAGAGTATTCTAAGATGGGCTCACAAGGTATCTACAATTTGGCAAAAATCTTGCAGAATATATGAAACATAAAACTCAAATTTAGCTAGCTGACAACTTGTCAGACTTTGTTCTGCCTCCTGAAACCCGAAGTCTCTGGTAGAAACTGGGTACAAAAATGATTTCGGATTGTAAGGTTTTTTTTTTTTTTTTTTTCCGTAAATATTTTTTTTTTACTTTTTACGCACTTTATTTTATCTGCAGTACTCATGTTCAAACATTAAAAATGTAATCTGGTTTTTCAATCTAGTTCATTTTAGAACTGAAAGAAAATGAACATCCTGTTAATTTGTAGTAATTCAGCTCAACACTACTATCCTACCTTGGTCTTAGCTAAACCGAGTTGATACTTTCGCAATGAATACAATGTAACATAACCAGCAGGTTGAATATTCAGTAAACTAATCTGCTAAAAAAATAATTACACGATTTATTCACTTCCTTATTTCATTTTAATTACTTTATAGTTACTATATTACATATGGAGTGGTAAAATGACTGACACCATCCTCAATGAGATTTTTTTTCTATTTGAAAATAAATAAATTTGGAATTAAATAGTAGCAAGAAAAATTAAACTAATGTTTCCAAATGTCGCAAACTGTTTTAAAGAAAAAAATGATTATCTTCCGAATAAAAAGAACTGCTACAAAACATCGCGCACCATTCTGGAGAAAAGCAGTTTGAATTTTTTGTCCAAAATTGTGAGTGAGAAATGACGGTCAGGTTTCCATCTTTGGCGGAATGTATCTTGGGCCACAATTTTTCGGGGGAAGTACAAAAGAATGCTTTTAAGTTATGTGTTTTTAAGTTGTTTAAGTTTTTATGTATTGTAACAATTGTCAAATTCGAAAAATTCCGACCCTGGCTGAATTGACATTTATTTTACCTGTCATAGTACATGTTAAACCTTGAAGTTCTGTTACTTTAGAATTGAAACTAAATCCAACTTTACAAGATAACTTATATCATACTTAGATTAGGCCATCTCACATTTTCATAAATGTTTTATTATTTATGATTACAATATGACGTATTAATGTGCAGTATATTTTTCAAAATTTCAGAACAGTATGTCTGACTGAGAAGAATTCAAAACATCAAATAACTAAATCACTATTAAATTATCACGCACTAGCCGCATTGCTCGGCGTTGCACGGTCTACCTCAAAAATATACGTATATTCGGCGTTCCAAACATTTTATGTAATGATATAAATTTTCCCATTTTCATTACATTTTTTATTGCTGCTACACTCCTATTAGTCAAAGCGCGATGTAATATAGCCTATAGCCTTCCTCAAAAAATGGACTATTAAACACAAAAAGAATTTTTAAATTCGAATCCGTAGTCCCTGAGGTTAGCGCTTTCAAACCAATAAACAATCAAACTCTTCAGTTTAATATTAATAGTTAACTAATAAATAAGAAAATAAAAACAATGATACGTATTTTTTTACACATCATTTTTAGCATCGTTTAGGATTTCTCTGAAAAATTAGGTAAGCTTTAGCTATATTTTAAAGAACCTCGACATTTGCCTCACTGCTGATTCGAACCTACACTCACTGGGTTGCAAAGCCCGCCCTATCATGTCAAGCCACCGTGGTAACGTCTATTCTGCGTTCCAAGCATTTTATATTATGATAAGACTTTTCTCGATTTCAGAACATTTTTTATTGCTGATCCACTACTATAAGTCCTAGCATGATGTTTTATAGCCTACAGTTAACCCTCGTTTATCGCGGTTAATTCGTTCCAGACTTCACCGCGATAACTGAATTTCCGCGAAGTAGGATTCTGTATTTATAAACCGAATATTTTCCTAATTAGAGGGCATAAAACTTTCTGACGACAATTTAAATAGGTTTTTAACATAGTTAGAGCCCCCTAGACATGAAACAGCACATTTATCCAACATTACATTTGTATTACTTAATATATTGCACAAAATATGAGAAAACGAGATATATTAGACGGAATCAATATCACATATTAATTATTAGGAAATATAGTATATACACACACAGTTCTTACACACTACTACTAACCTATGAAAATAGCTCAACTTCAACTTGTTCAATGATGAATTAATTTCCAGTTAGTGACCTCATCTACCTCCTTTCTTCCTCTACATTTATCCTCATCAAAGGTATTACGTAAACAGCTTAAAAAGCTAGTATGTTGTTGAACACCATTAGAGATGTATTTATCTCCTAGTAATAATACAGTGATTTATACTTTGCAGTTAGCGTTTAAGGTTAAATTGAGATAAACTTTCTTCAGTTCAAAACTCTTCATTTTAAACCTCCTCCACTCCCTTAACTAGTACAACTACAGTCCCTAAGAAGAGCTTACTTTACTTAAAAGACATAATTTGTAGTTCTCTTGTAAGAAAAAGTTTACACAAGAACATAAAAAAGGCTCATTGCTATAATTGGGGGGAAAAAAACAAAAAACCGCGATGTAGTGAAACCGCGAAAGTCGAAGCGCGAAGTAGCGAGGGACGACTGTATAGCTTTCCTATCGCTTCTCGGCCTTCTGGCTAAGATCAAAGTGTTGTATAGCTTTCCTCAATCGATGGACTATAACAAGTGTCAACAAGCTTTTTTTTTCTCCTTAAAGCTGCTTAAATCTTAAAATTCGCACGTGGGTATTAAGCAATCTATACTTCTTTGAACTAAAACTCTTCAGTAAGATTTATTGATTTATCTAAAAAAACATGTCTTTTAAAACTCATCAAGAATAAAATGCTTAAGATAAAAATTTATTGTAGTGCTCCATTGCAATACGACCAAAAATGCATCTTTGGAATTGTTTTCCCTTTACAAACAATTTTCATGACTTATCACCAAAGCATTTTCATTGTTTTATGATGGAATTAAAAACTTGCAACTCAGTAAAATATTATTCGCCTTTTTATTAACGAAATTTTTTAAACTATATGTTTTATGAAGTCATTATTTGAGTCACGTACAGTAGTACTGAATAAAAGAGCAGATTCGTCTATGATTTATGCTTCACTTTTCCTCAAACACTTGTCTAGCTAAGGAGGAGATATTTATGTTTCAAAGCAGCGATATATTAGAAGTTTATGTGTTTCTAACATCAATGTGTTTCGTTCGATGTTTTATAGATACCAATGTTTACATTAAAACAAAAAGTACAAAATCAGTACAAAAACAATCCATATTTTATCAGTACAAACAACAATTTTAATCAGTACAAAAACATTATCCATATAAAAATACAGTTAAAACGGAGGTTGAAGAATTCTTTGGTAATACCGATATTTATTTAATTGGAAATAGTTTTCTATTTTGACTACTTAAAGGAATAGACTTCATTAAAGGAAAGGTTGATAAATGACCTTTTTTTCATCAAAATTACAACCCGAGACATTTATAGCCTAGAATAAATGAAAAGCTTTTTTCCAAATGACGGAAAGTCAATTTTTTTCAATTCTTAGAAAAACGCTCTTTCGTAGATTTAATATTAAATTAAAGGAAAATATAATTTCCCCTGGTAATTTGTGGATGATCATAATACAAAATTGTACAGTTAATAAAATCCCCATAGTATAGTCATCTTTATATAAATAAAACATAAACTCCGCATATGTATGTCCGGGATAAACTCGGAATTTACAGGACCGATTTCGCTGACATTTCGATAGTTCGTCTAGGGCTACATTCGGAAACAGGCACCGATCGCACCGGTGCCACCGCAAGCGTTTTGACCGCTTGAGGTGACACCGGTATGACCGGTGCCTGTTTCCGAATGTAGCCTAGGTTACTACTGGAAAGGTTTACAGATTCATTCGAACACAACTCTACTATTTTTTTTTCCCCCGAAATTGAATTTGTTGATCTAAAAATGGTTCCACTCAAAAGCATTATCAAATCGTTTTTATTCTGATATCGTTTAAAAGAGCGGAAAAAAAAAAACATTTTAGAAAATTTTCTACCTTCAGTAAAAAAAAGAACGGAGGCGATTAATTAACGATGAAAAATATTATAAGCATTTTAAGTAAGAAATAATCTTTTTTTTTTTTTTTTTTTCGACATTTGCATCGTTGCTATTTTGCTCAAATGCGAACAAATAAACTTCTGCAACTTGTTCTTAAGCTTGTCTCATAATGAGGGAATTAAAATGTTCCCCTTTTTATTTTATTTATTCATTTTTTTATTTATTTTGTTAATTAACGTCTAATTTGTTTGTGCAACCTGTGGTTAAAATGGCTACGTTTTTTATTCCTTTTTTTGTCAGTTTTTTTTTTTTTTTTAATTCTTGGCATTTTTAAAAAATTACTTTATTTTTAAGCGATCTAAGCTTTTTTGTCTTCTTAAAATGAATTAAATTGAAATATTTTAACTGTTAAATAAAGTCGTCTGCTTTTATTTTCTTATTTTTTTATGGAATTATGTTCAGTAAATTAATTAAAATATCGTATAACTGCTACTACAACGTTCTTTTTAAAATGTACAATTTTGGAATAATGTATTACAGTAAAACCTCCTTTAACGGAAGCTCCCGAATGGCGAACACCTGTAGCACTGAAAAACAAATTTTAACGAACTTTCTGTTCCTCAATGTACCTTGGGTGTTTCTTGTAGATTTCAAGGTGCAGAAAAAGAATATGTTTCAAAAAAATTCTATCACACCCTCCAATTTTAAGAAATTTCATTTATAAGTTTTGGATTATATATGCTATCTTATAGCAGTTAAAAGTTTACTACATTTTTCTTTTAGATGCATTTGATCCATAGACATTTTTTTTTACTCATTACAACGATAGAACATGTAACAAGAGAGTAGACACCGAACTCACTTTATGAGTTTATATATGCGACCTTGAGCAGATGGCTCTAAGTGTTCCGTATCATTTCGGTTTCACGCAAGATCACGGTAGCTGAAGTTGTTTTTTGGCGCGTGGAAATGCTCTGTCATCGATTCCCATAGCTTATTTTTGCACAATGAAAAATCCTACAAGAATATGAAGATATTGATTCATGAAATTGACTATTCACACCATAACTGGAGCATATGGGCAGTTTTTTAAAGTAGTTACCGTTTTCATAGGTTTACAACTTGATTATACAATATACTGTTATTTTCTGTGTGAGTGGAACATCAGGGCAATACATGAACATTATATCAAAAAAGAAATGGCCAGACCACGCACAATATATATTGCAGGTGAAAAAAATATATGGGTCATTCTCCAAAAAGTAACTTTTAAGTCACACGCACTTTACAGTAAACGCTTTAAAAAATAGTTCATTTAACAATATTTTTTACATTCCCCATAAATGTATCCATTTAAATCTGTCAACATTTCTTGAAAAAAAAAAATTTTTTTAATATTTTTTTGCTTCACAACATGTGAATTCTCACCTCCGTGGCATGTCACACACCTGGTGTAGCTCATAATGATGCTTAATGACTTGTTTAAATAAAACAATGAACTTATTTTTTATAACTTTTTTCTCACAAGTGTCTTAAATACTAATTGTTTATTTTTTAATATTGTGTTTTAGTTCGTTTTAGAAGGACAAGGAGTCATGTCACACAATAAATTCTCACCTCCGTTACCTAAACACAAAATGCCATTCCTCATTAACACATGGCAATAATGACATCAAATTTTATTTTTCATGATACAAAGGACCCCCCCCCCCCCCCTTGTTTATTTTCAGTCATAGTTGAAGTTGTGAGATTTTTGTCGAAAAACAAGAAGATAGATTTTGCTTTAAAAACTTAGTGTGGTTACTCTGACTTCTCACCTCTGTGAACTTGAATTTCAGGGATGTAAATTAATGTAAAAAAAAGAAGTGAACATGTTTTTATAGGTGCAGATTGTATCAACGAAAAAAAAATCCCTGAAAAATGTATCTATTAGGCCTATATTAATGGCTGATTCCTCACCTCCGTGACAGACCTTATCAATGTCATTATTTCTGAGGTGAAAATAAATGGTGGAGGCGAAATACATCAATAATAGGCATTCTACCAAAATTATAAATTGCCAGTATATCCTCAAATTTACTATATACTATTTTTTAACATACATTTGAAACTATTAATTAAGCCGTACTTTAATTAAGAGAGCTTAATATTATATTCCCACTAATCATTAAAATAGCTGATTGTCTGCACAATTAACAAAATTACTACTTTGATATTAAATTGGCCTCAATATTTATATATCATAAGTTTTTTCATTTTTTTTTTATTTTCGTGAACAAGGCATTTTATTTTATTTTATTATTTATGATTTAAACAATTGGAACTTAGCTGGGCCATTGTTTATGGTTACTTCTAGTAGGCAACACTTTCATAAAAGAATTTAAAAAAAAAGAAAACAAAAGGTTTCGAAATAGAAAAATATTTGTGTCTAAAAGTTATGTTTTCTGGACAATGACCCATATGTATGTGCAAAAAGGCTCCTCTAATCGATTTTTAAGAAACATTCCCCAATCTTTACACGTATAGTTGAGATTAATTAAGAGCTTCGTTACATCAATGGATAGAAAGGGTGTGGATTTCAATATTTGTAGAAACAGTTCCCATCACTCATTTATGAAAAAATTAAGGAGGGTATTTTCATTGAACCACAGATAAAAAAGTTTATGAAGGACAAACATTTTAAAGCTAGATTAAGTAATTTAGGAAAAACAGCATGGGTTGATTTTAAAAATGTTGTGACACATTTCTTAGGAAATAATAAAAGTCCTAATTATGAAAAATTAATTTAAGACATGTTAAAAAGTTACAAAAACTTAGAATGTTCAATGTCATTGGTTTTTTTTCCCCCTGAAAGTATGGGAGCTGTGAGCGACGAACATGGGAAGCGCTTCCACCAGGATATTTCTGCAATTTAAGCGGGATATGTTTGCGGGACAGTTTACCCCTAATATGATCGGGATTACTGTTGGAATCTCATTAGAATATTATATCTTATTTAAGTTTGTGTTAGTGCCAATAATAAAGCATCCTCAATTAAGGCATTTACAGCTACACTAAGAATGAAATTTAAGAAAAATTTTTATTAGTATCATTATTTTTTCATCAAAAATCTCTTCCATCCTGCTACAGCATTTTGAACAATATATATTTTTTGTTTTTATACTAGTTTTCAGCTTTGTAAAAAATGGTAAATTACAAAAATATTGTACATGTATTGAATAAACGTCATTAACTTGAGATTTTAAAGATTTTGAATTTTTAAAAAAATCTGTGGGTGATGAAACATTTTTACTGTCATATTTTTTTTCAGCACCCCCTAAAATATAAAAGTCACCACTTACTTAATGAGGAACAGAAACCTTTTTAACCAGTACCGGACATTTTTGCGAGTCCCAGTCCCTTAATAAGGGTCGTCTTCCTATTTAATTCACTCTCAATAACTCACACTCCGAACCTAGTTTGAACAAAAAATATTTCTTTTTGAATGATTTGACACTTTTTTTTTTTTTGTAATCCAACCAATGTACAAAGTGGTTTTATGAAGTCTCTTTTCCATCTTCACATTTGTATTTTCAACTATCCCCCCCCCCCACCATGTTGTAAAATTTGCATTAAAAATAAATTTTCAAAAGCGCTATCTGAGCTATGAAGCCCCCATGCGGCACCATTCTGTAATACATCCGAGTTCAATCCCGATAGCCTCTACAGTAGCCACTGGTTCGTGGCTACTGCAGAGGTTGACTGTAACTCCGACAAACAAAACTGTTTGTCGAATGTTTCGACACACTGATCTCTGTGTGTGTTCGACCACCCCCTTCAATCATAATCGCAATCGATGATGAAATTTCTTAGAAAAATCACTTCTATTAATTTGCTTCTGATACAGAATAGAAGTAAATGAATTAAAATCTGAGAATATTTTCCACCTTGATAAGAAAAAACAACACAAACACACAGTCCTCCTTCTATTTAAAATGTTCACTGGGAAACAACAGTTATCTCCCAAAATAAAATGCTATTTTCTCTCTTCAAAGTTCCCTTTCAATGCGTCATTTTCTTTCTGGGAATAGATTGAGCATATAAAAGATGCATAGATAGAGCGTAGTATAAAATTAAGTTTCAATGTATTCTAAATAATTTGTTGTTATCACTAACTCTAAACATTTTGTCTCATCTTCAGAACCTAGTACCTAATAACATTAGAGGCGAAATAGAAGCAGTTCCAATCCTTTTTCTATTGATTGGTATGTCAGGAAATACGGGAAAAGCAAATAAAAGAACAAGTCCAACTATCAGGAGGAAACCCACTTAAGAATTGATTGCCGGCCCTATTCATCGATGATATTCTTGCCATGTAATGCAAAAAAGCAGAATGTTTGAAGGGTTTGATACTGATATGGTTCAATTCTTACCTAAGACTTTTTCTAGAAATGAACGAGGACCATAAATAATGCCTAGAAATGCAGTGTTTCGTATGTCAATTTATTCTTCAAAATCTGTCGCGACTTTAGAAAACTGGTATTTCAAGCGATAGAAAATTTATGTAACACGTTCTATCTTACTGTTTTTCTCTAAAACATGGTATTGGATAAAACCAGAAACATTATATATATACATATACATATATATATATATATATATATATATATATATATATATATATATATATATATATATATATATATATGGTGCTTCTGAACTCTTGGGAAAATCTTTAACGAGTGATGAGGGGTTGAGGGGTGATGGTACACATCCGGATGAACAACTTAGTCAAAAAATAAGAGTCCCAAACGTCTTCCGAAGCATATAGTGCAATGAAAGTTAAGGGTCCAAAATTTCAAATAATCATAAAAAACGGAAAAATTACTCCATTCGTTCGCGGTTTTCGCTAAAATTATACTTTTTATCAGTATTTTCTAGAAAATAAATCTTGAAGGTGTAGTTTAAAAAACGCCGACAGAGGACGCTTTAGACTTTGGAGCAATGAATAACTATTTTTTACTGCTATTTTTGAATCTCATTAAATGTTTTTAAATCCTTGGACTTCAACTTGAATTTTGAGCTTAAAATCTTAATTGTTGGGAGTGATTAAGTAACGGAAACTGAACTATCCTCAAAGGTTGAAATACACTTTGTCACAAAAAAACGTATGCATCAAAAATAAATTGAGTTGCAACCAACAAACTCAGCAGAAATGTAGTTTGGTAAGAGATGATTTAATTTGTGTCGCCAGTGAGGAAAGGGTAAGCGCGCTGTGCGCATACAAGATGTGCAGATAAGTATGATTGAAAGTAAGAAAGCTTGTGTCAAAAGGCACTTCAAAAGAAACTGTCGACTTGTAAGAACGCTATTGTGACTGGGATGAACTTTTAGAGGTATACGAACAATTATTGGACTTTTTAAAGCGACGACAGTAGGTCTCAGAGCAGCAGGTAGGTAAACTTTAATGGTGCTTGTCCTGATATTTACTATAACCTCTTAAAGATTTGCTCAAGAGTTCAGAAACACCCTGTACATATATTCAAAGAAAAAGGAATAGGAAACCAAACGCATGTTCTAGGAAATTAGGAGAAAAACCATTTTCGTAACTACGTAATTCAACGGGCACCAAAGACTGCTCTTTGGGTCAGGTAGTTGTATAAGAAAAAATAGTACACAACAAGCGATAAAAACATGAAAATTGAAAAACTCCCCAAAACCATCAGAGAAACTCTTCTAGGGTAGGAAAATCCTTGAAATGTTTCGTGGGTATCGTAGGCTATAAGCCAAAAAATGAAATATTAGTCCCGGACATTTCACAAACAAGCAAAGGGGATAGACTGGAAGTCCAAAGCACACAAAAGAACACAAACACAACCAAAGTTTAAAAAAAAATACATAAATATTTATAAACAAAGTCCTGAAAAATTGAACTCAAATGAATGAGGAACAAAAAAAAAGGTCCTTCTACTTAGCCGATTTGATTTAAAAAATCTCTTCGCAAACATCCCCTTTCTTCTCATAATAGATATCTACAAAAAACATTCATGATAAATATAAAGATTTCATCAAACTGGATAAAAACTACTGGCTAAAACTGGTTAAGTTCTGTACTTTCGAGAATTATCAGTTTAATGGCTCTAATTTTATGCGCAGATAAATGGAATTTCAAAGGGAATTTCCATTTCTAGTGCATTTGCCAACGTTTTTCTATACTTCTTCCAGTCTAAAATTATTATTTTTAACAACACCGACTTTCACAACCTATATAAAGAAACTGCCCCCCCCCCAGCCCCCATTGACAACCTGTGGCGTGTGACAATTGATGATTTTTAATACTATTTTTATCAATTCATATCTTTGGTTCAAGGGGTGAAACGAACGGAATGGCTTCCCCTGGATGTCCTTTACCCACAGGCACCCGTTTCGACTTGGTAGCCATTGTCAGTTCAGAAGAGATGGGGTTACAGACACACACACACACACACACAAAAGCGCGCCGGTTTAAATAGTATAGAATAAAGGACTTGTTTTAAAACAAACCAATAGTATTAATTCAACAGCCTTTCTGTTTATAAATATTGAGCTCAGTAAGTTAAATATCGCACTGTACAATAAACGTTCAATTTCAGAGTCAACTCATTTTTTTACCTGTATACGTAAAAAAGTTTTCAAAAAACATTATCATTTTACAGGTTTTAAGACAAAAAAATTTGCAATAACGAAACAAAGTTGAAAGCTGCAATTAAACTTTTAAAAAACGCATTGAGAACCGTTACTCTGTGAACTTCTATGCGCTATTGAAACGTGAAGGGTATCGCCATTGCTAATTTTTAGAGTACAAAAAATTTTCCTTACCGGCTCTAAAGAAAGTTGTTTTTTCTGATTTTCTAATTCCTATTTTTCGCTAAACAAGGACTTAAGCGGTGGTTGCGAGATCTTGCTACCTGTTCCATGCGCAATAAAAAGGTAACTGGTTCGACTCCACCCCCCCCCCCTCCCACCCAAGAAGTAGTTTACTTCTCTAAGCAGGCTGACTCGCGCAACGACGCGATTTAACTGACGGGAAGTAGATACAGCGCGAAATGTTAATGAGTACCATACCCCAGAGCTAACACGAACTTTTCTCCCCTTAACACGAGATTTTTTTTTAATTGAGGAGCGGGGCGTTAGTGGCTATTAAGTATTGACTTCGTGAATGGACTTACTTCCCTTTAGCATCACTGAAGGCGGCAGTTACCGAACGTAAAATTCTAACCTCGGTTTGCTAGTGCATGTGAATAACCACTCCGCATTTTCCATTGTCCCCCCCCCCAATTTAATTGTAAAAGTGAAATATAAGTGCACCTATGCATGCTGCTTTGTTCAAAGCTAGTAGAGAATGTGATGAGAAAATGAAAGTTTTTCGCAACTAAAGAAAGGTTTTATGCATCGTAGCAGTATTTTATGCTAAATAACACAGCTTTTTTAAATACCGCATAAATGTAGTTCTATATGTAAGAAACGATAATATATAGTTAAAGAATGGTTTAAAACAATTTGTGGTGCGTTTATTAGCGTCTGAAATAATTCCGCATAATTATAAAAAATATTATACATACCATTTTCACAACGTGAAATTTTGACTTATGTGAGGGGTCTTGGAGAGTAGTCCCTCGTTTGAGTCAAGACTCCACTGTATATCTTTTCCGTACTCTTATGCTGTCTGCCATGTTGAATGAGAGGTTATTTGCGGGTACTTTAGCTTCGCACACAAATTTCAGAGCAGATCTATCAATTTAAATGTAGCCGCTTACCAATCAGCGAAGGCAATGAGAATGGCTCCAAATTCATAGAGATCATTCAGGCAAGATTTACACTTTCTTTTGTGCTAAGCCTTTCTTAACACAGTAAGTTTATTTGCAGATCACGTTTATTGCGGCTTCTTTCGTCTAAAATCTGTTACCACGTAGCTGTCCTAATCGCTTGAAATCCTACTAATTTATCAAAACTAATAAAAATGGATGACAACTAAGATCCCCCCCCCCTTAAATGATAGGTTAATTTAATCATATTTCAAAGTAATTTCTGAAACTCAGTTATTACAAATCTAATTCATACCGTTAAAATAACCACTTCACTCGAAAAAAAGTATATTTAAAAATTTGATGAAGAATTATGCTCTAGTGAGAAGTATTACTAATGACTAAACTTTTACCAAGCAATTTCAAATCATAACAAGTAACCTTATTAGTGTTTGTTTCAGTAATAACTTCGGACCCAATAGTGATACACGTGGGTCAAAGTTATGTCTTGGGTTCAAACCCCTAGCTATCATAGCTGCACGATGTGCAGTATTTTTAAGCATACTATACCTTTAAAGTTTTAAAAGCAATAACCTAAACTCTTAATCGGTGAGATGATTTTTTTGCAATGTAAATTGTGAGGTGGGGTGTACGTAACCCCTGCATTTTATTTATTATGCACTCCTTAAAATTCAGCCAATAAAGAGAAGAAATTTTCCAATGAGTTTCATACTTTTTAATAGAAATACAACTAAATCAGTTCCATAAGTGACATACATAGCATAAGCCATATATGCAAGCATAATAAAAGGTTTGAATGAAAAAGTACAAGTTTTCTGGAGTGTATTACTCCCCAATTGACTATTTAAGGGTTTAAATAAATAATATTCTTGAACTGCCTTAAGGCAAGCTTTTTATAACATATAATTCTCTTAGGCATTCATATAAGGTAAACGGTTCTGTTCATTATGAAAGTCACGGAAATGTATGAATTCTCCTTATTTACCTTAGAATTAGTTATGACCTTTGGAATTGTGACTGATTTTGAATTATACCTCTTAAAAATATAAAGATGTGTGCTTTCATTCTATAACAATTCGTCTGAAAACTGATTTTTGTAAAAAAATGATTTTGTAAAAAGTATTGTATTCATAAAATTTTTGAAATGTAGGCCTTTTCTATTATTGCATTTTAAACAGTTTTATCTCCAAAACACATTTTAGAAGAAATAAAATTTCAATAGCGTTCTGAAAACAATTGTATAACAATTACTTCATATAGAAAAACCAAATCAAATTTTATTAAATCAAGTATTTGCCTGCTATTGTAACTGGAATTTTTTTGACTTCTGGCAGTTCACATTTCATACCCTCATTACTTTTGTCCCTTCCTTAGTAGCATCCTTGGAAGGACTACCGCTTCATCGTTACAATCATTTAATCACGAAACGAAGCTCGGATTACATAAATTATGCAGGTCGCCTACTTTCCCCTGATTAAAACAACAGTAATAAGAGACAGAATCGCTAGTTTTACGACGTTGGAATTTAAACGTGAAGCAGAAAGGAAAATAAGGAATTAAAGATATAGTTCGTTCTAAATGCGTATTATGAATAGTTGAAATAAAACACGCGGATCCAATACAGTAATAATATTTAAGGCATAGTTAAGCTGATTATTGAAAAATGTAGAATGTTTTATAAATCACTTTATCTTAATATTCGATTTCAGAACTCTAAATATGTTACAGTGTTATCACTTAATTTAAGAATAAATTACTCGCCAGTTGTTGAAATGCCGTTGATTCAGCTATTCACTGAAAATTGACAAGCTATATCGTAAATGAATTTTCTATGTTTTTCTTACCTTGTAATTCTCAGTTCTTCAATTGTGATCCAAGTGCTTTTCTAAAACGATATAGGGTGATTAGCCAGTGGTTGACCATCTGCCAGTAGTTGACCACTTGAACACTAATACGAGGGGGGACCCAAAAATAACCGGATTTTTGTTCTAAAATATTTATATATTAGTTCATTCACAAAATTTCTTTAGTCTCCTTCAAAGTGTTCACCCTTAGATGCAATACACTTGTTAATTCCTTTTTCCCCCTGATAGAAGCTCCCCTGGAACTCTTTAACTTTGACCATGTCCGGTGCTCGTTGCGGAGCAGTTTTTACAGTCTCTACATCATCTAAATGGTTCACTTTCAGAATTTTTTTTTACCCTCGGGAACAGAAAAAGATCACAGGGGGCTAGGTCTGGCGAATACGGGGCTCGAAGAACGACTATGGCCACCCCTGAGAGGCAAATTAGCGGTTAATAGTAAAGGTTGTGTGCACGGGAGCGTTATCATGGCGAAGGAACCATTCTTCCGATCTCCCGCGCAAGCTCTAACTCACTCTTGTTTCTTCTAAAGTTTCGACAATCGTAAAACGACGACTCTCGTTGATTTTTTGGCGGATTTGTTCAACTTTTTCATCATTTCGAGACGTTGAAAGGCGCTCAGAGCGAGCATGATCTTCAACATTCATACTACCACATTTAAAGCGCCGAAACCACTCGAAAACTTGTGTACGGCTCATAGCATAGTTCTTGAAAGCTTGCTGAAGCATTTGATAAGCTATTCCGTTACCGACTTTTCAAGCTGGAAGCAAAATTTCAAGCTTACAGTTTGTTCTTTTAAACCTGCTATAATGAGTTCGCAAGCGGAAAGCAACAACACCTGAGAAAACCAACACTAAGATCAGACGTTATCTTCTAAACAGACGTCACTTTCACAGCTGGTTTGTGAAAGTCTCTACTTGAGCCATCTAGCTGGAGAACGCTCTACTACATCTAGGATTGGCATCGCACTATTAGTCCGGTTTCTTTTGGGTCCCTCCTCGTATGTACAGAACATAAGCAGATATTTTTAATCTGATTATTGGAACTATTTTATAGCATCCCATGAAATGTTCTATAATAATTTGTAGCTGTAACTAAAGTTGTGAATGAAGTTTAGGATGGCACAATTATGAAGACATAAAAAATTTCAAGAAAATCACCTTTCTTACTAGTGCGAATTGTCATGAGATAAAATGTTTAATCGTGTTCCTCGACATTAAATTTTATTCTTCATGTTCATTTACTGACATATGCTGATCATCCATGTTTATACTAAGTAAATAAAAAAATTGCATCAATATACTAATCATTTATGCTGGGATTGAAAGATGGTCAAATACTGGTTGTCTAAAATGCACTTAATGCCAGTAGTTGATAAAAACGGTCAAGTAATGAACTTATTTTAGTTTTAAAGCTTTTTTCTCGAAACCAAAGTGATTGCAAACATTTTTTAGCTTAAGATAAAATACAATGCTACTTTTGTTCAAAAAAAAAAAAAAAATACTTTTGCAAGAAATTGACTCGTCGCCTGTCTGAACCAATAGAACCAAAATTTGTGATACGGTTATTTGAAGAGACGTTCTCCTAATTGCGAAACAACGTAGTGCTAACATAGATTCTATTATAGTAAACTAATTTCGGAAATTTTGAATTGCTACACACACATTTTTCTTGAGCAAATTGCGCGTGTTAAAAAACCTCAAATTGCGTTGTAACGACTGGCGTGTAACAAAAACTGCACAGATGAAAACTGTTTATCCTAGTTACAATATATAAAAGAGAAACATTTTGCATAACTCACAGGGTAAGACAGTAGTAGAAGCACCTACCACTAAACACCAAGTGCAAAGCTTAAGGGAAAAATCATTGAAATGCGGAGTGGAAAGCGTGTTTCTTCAGTCGGTGCAAAATTTTCGAACAAACAATTTTCGTTACACGTCGATCCATCCAACGCCATTTCTGGCTCATCAATACACTGATCAGTTCGCGCAAGGAAAAAGTATGTGCTGTCATTTGAAATTTTTGAGATTCTATCACGGTAACCGAACTGTTTCAACAATGAAACTCGCCCCACGGCACGATAATTTTATAATACGTTTTGGTAATGTTTAACATGCAGGAAAAGGCTTTATTGTGAAAAGGCTGAACTCGATCCGGTAACTTAATTGTTTTACTGTTAAGACTGTCATTTCAGGGGAATGAAGAAACGAAAAAATGGTCAACAATGAACGCTACCTACTGGAGTTTAGGGTTCATCCACTGAGTTAGGTTTACAATTTAAACTATCAAAATATCATCAAACCACGCAATATCTTCGTTCAAATGTAGAAGAATGTATATGAAATTTTCACACGTCATACCACGACGGGCGATTTTCTGGTGTTTTAATATTTAAGCGTTATACGAGCGGTCTAGGGTGGCTAGATTCTCCACTTGAGATGCTTTTGGCGTTTCATATATTGATGACGTCATATGCGTTTGTAGTCTATAGGCTCGGCAAGAAATTGAAGATAAAGTTGGAACCATTTTTTGGTGACTTAGTTTTGGCGGCAAACGTCACGAAGTTTTCACAACATTTTAACCTATTAGTTATCACTGTCGTGTAACCATCATCGAAGTCACGTGACATCTGTGATGACGTCATCCACCCAACAACCAATCAGAGGTGACCGTTAAGGGAACATAAGTACATACAGGCATGTATCCGGTCCAATTTTAATAGTGTAGATTTCAGATTTTACAGTGTTTAAAAAGTGGTCAACTACTGGAAGTGGGTGGTCAACTACTGGCGAAATTTCCTTTTTAACTTCAATTCAAAATAACCAAAAAATAGTAAGTAAAACAGAAAAGTGATTAGTAACCGTTGATCCTGATAGTTTAATATACACATAGAAAAGTTTCCTATTTTTTCCAGTTTTTTTTTCCTGTGAAATTAAATAGAACTTGTAGAAATTTCCACTAAATGTTTAACTACTGGCGAATCACCGTATACAAATCCAATGCTTTACCTAAAAGTCAATAGGATATCAAGGCCAGTTGAATAAGGGTAAACGGCATGGTCATACAGTTATTGGGACATATCAATTTTGTTTCAAAAAAACTAACAGCCCTCTAGTCAAACGCTAAGTAGAAAATATGTCTAAGAACGGCAACTTTAATAAGTGTTCAAAACGGTTCAACGAATTTGCGCTAGGTGATTTGGTCGTTTTGTGGTTTTTGATCGCTTTGCACCGAACAAGTAATAATGTAGTACAATTATTAAAAGCCTATAAAATATACATGTGGGGTAATTATGCAGAACCAAATGCAACTAAAATGAGAGATACATTACTAGATTCAATAAAAGTCCAGTACTCGAAATTTTAACTTTCTGCAGCCTACCGTTTTTGAGTTATGCAAGATACTTGCATGCGCAATACAGTCGTCACGAGAAAACTCGTGATAATCAACTCGGGGATGGTTAAAATGGTTATGTCGGCTGTTCATTCTTTCGATGGGACCTATGCACGTGAGGATATGCCGAACACTAGAGTAGCATTCTAGTTTTGCACAAGTTTATCTTGCTTTACCTTTTTTCAATATGGTCAATAATTCGACGTTCTCATGGTGAATTGACGTGCATTTAACAGTTGTATTTTTGTGTTGACTCTAGGGATTGCAATATCGGTATACTGGTATACCGAATACCGGTATTTTAAGCAACTTTGCAATTTCGTAATGCCGATATTTGCTGAGGTAAAATACCGGTATTTTCGGTATTAACTGAAAATAATAAATTGTTTAAATTACAGAATTTTTTTAATTGAACTTATTGAATATCTACTTATATTTTAAATGTATATTTCTTTTTCCATGATACAGAACCAAAATCAATCTACTGATGCAAAAATTTGGCTTCAAAAGCACGAACTAATGGAATATCATTAAACAAAAGAAGCGGAAAGATTACAAAATGATGTTGTCATTACTAGATGGTGAGATGAATCGTATTTTCGTGCTCTTTTGAGCACCAAGTTTTTGCTTTTTCCATTTCCCTGATCACTCACTTTCCCTTTTGTGAAAGTTAATTTTGAGGGTAATTTTGAATGCATTTGTCCTGTGAAAAATTTATTCCAACCATATTGAAGTAATACTTTGATTTTTTTTTTTTAATATGGGATGCCTCAGTTGCCAAATCGATTAACTCCACTTTTTAAAAAAATCATCATTTCTGCTTTAATCAATGCTTAGCATCTGAATATATATTAAAGTTTTGGTCCACACAGTGCATTTCGGATCATGTGATGGCAGAAAATGTAGCACGAGGACCTATTTACTCCTATGGATATAACACCATCTTCTTCATAACTTTTCTCTACTTTTTGTTGTTAATTGATTTGGCAAGTGAGGCATCTTTATATTTGTCTCAACTGTACTAAATTTCGACAAAAACTTTTTTTTGAAAGCATAGCAAATGGTAATTTGTTGTCACCAGTATTGGTTTGTTGTCCTGTCTCGCTGCTTGGCTTTACACTTGAAAGATAATATTTTGAATTTATACGTATAGGACCTTAAATTTTTCATAGAGGTAAAGCTTAATCAATTGAAACATACTTTGAAATATTTGCGCAATTATAATTGCAAAGAATGTTAAAGGAAAAAAAAGCGAAAACGAAAAAAAGAAACTAACCAGATCAAATTTAGTCAATTTCATCGTAAATTTCAAACCAAACTGCTAATAAAAAGCAAACATAAACCTCTCCTGTTCAAGAGACGATGATGTTAATATTGTAAAAGTATTGTCTCTTGGAAAGAAATTACAACTAGCTATACATTTAAGTAATTATAATAATAATACATACAGTACAAAAGAAAAACACACACGCACAAAAGCATTTATCCAAAAATAACAAGCAAGATACCGAACTATTTGAAGGTGAAGGACTTCTAGACAATTTCAGGAGATGAATTGCACATTCACCGACCTGCGTGAGTTTAAAAAAAAAAGTACTTTCAACTGTAGGAAAGTTGAGCATTAAAATGAGTTCAAGGCTTACACAATTCAATAAATGCATTATGTTTTTTACTATTATTGATATTTTTATTATGACATTAGTTCATTCATTTTATATTTGTTCACAATACGTTTTCATAAATAATACAATTTTTGTAAAAAATTATAAAGTGTGGCAACGAAACAATATGTTTTCAAGCATTTTTTGAGAAATTTCAAATACCGGTATCAATACCGCCATTCCGGTATTACGTTTTAAAAATATCGAATACCGGTGTTGAATTTTCGGTCTGGTATTGCAATCCCTAGTTGACTCTATTCGGAATACAGAAACAAAAAATGTTTAAAAACAATATGAAGCCATAAATACATTAACATACAATCATAAAGCATATTTTTATTGATGTGGAACTGTTTTATTTACATTAAAATCGAACATAAAGTCATTGAGTTGCTTAAAAGTAGTCAATGTCAATATGGCCAGTCAACGGAAAACGATCATTTTGTCCTGTGACAACTCATATTTCGTTGAAAGTGATAATAGAAAAGGGTAAAGAACAAAATTTCATTGCTTAAGAAATCATAGACGTATGTATGATTTCTTAAGTAAAAAGTCTGTCCATTACCTGTCAAAATTAGAACTTTTTAATGAAATATATTCGTCACGTGTGGGACAAAATAGCCGTTTTTTCTTGGAATGGCCACAAAAGTTAATTTAACTTCAAAAATTTAGCAGAGCAATTGGTCATTGGAAAGAAAATTTGAAACACCTGCGAAAATAACACAAAATATAAACAACATTTAGTAAGTTAGAAAATATGTAGGCCTTTCAATAGTAGAAGCCTAGATCTCGTCGTTTTATGTGTCTTTTGCTGAACGTTTATAGTTGTTTTACTTTGCAACTAATTTTTTGCTGCAAGAAAAACTAAATATAATATAGAATATATTTTCCAAAGACAAAATCGTTTCTTTTGAAGAAAACTAGTAGCAAAGTGCTAGAAAACTTGTACTTAGTCTGAAAAAAAAAAGAAGTTTTAACAGCATTTCAAAGATTTATTTTGAGTTTCTTTTTTTTTTTTTTTCCTTTTGAGGGGGTGTTTTTTTTTTTTTTTTTGGAAAATCTGAAACTTTTTGCTTAAATACAAACTCATTACATCACGAAGACTTTTTACTTTCAAAGAATGAAGCTGAAGAATTCCTCAAGTAAATTTTCGCAGCATTCTGAACTTGTCAGAAATTAAGATCAAATTCTCAATAAATTTCTTAAGGGATACAGAAAAATACAAGAAGCCTCACTTTAAATATGAGAAAATTGGCTTACTTGCCTGATGTCAATCGAATCTTTCATCAAGACAGAAATATCAGACAGGTGTTATTTACAACGTATTAGGGCACTTGCCTAACTGACACGTCGTACCGAAGATCGATGCGACCTCAAATCCTTTCTTGCTTTTTTTTTTCACTTCGGTAGTCTTATGATCTTCAAAAAGATCCTTGATGAAAAATATTTTTCTGCATCCAATACTTTAATCCAATTTTGATTTATTAAATTGGAAAATGCAATTCTTCAATATACAGTGAAATCCCGTTACGACGAATATCAATGCATATCCATTTCAACGAAATAAATTTTCTGTCCCAATTTAAGTTCCATCACACTGCGTTAATTTCATTACAACAAAATTCCTGTTACAAAGAACAAATTTTTCGATCCCTTGAAGTTCGTTGTAATGGAATTTCATTGTATTAAAAATTATGCATTAATCGTTGTACAGTCGAATCTCAATAACTCGAAGCTTGTAACTCGAATATTCCATTATCTCGAAGTTTTCATCAGGTCCTAAACTTTTGAGATTGTTTTGGAAACTTCCCATAACTCGAACGTTTCAGCCGGTCCCTTGGGACTTCGATTTATCGAGAGTTGACTGTACTTCATTTTTCATCTCTATGCAGGGGCGTGCACAAGGGGGGGGAGGGCCATCTGTTGGCCTGGGTCCGAGCCTGAAGGGGTCCCGAGATTTTTAAAATGAGCGGTGAAATATATGTAGGGACGTATGGGTAAACAATATGGAGGGGGTGTAAAAGTCATTTCTGACGAGCCCCAAAATTTCTGTGCACGCCCTTGTTTCTATGCGAGGAATACTACTGAGAAATAGTCATACAACTGATATAACTAAATAAAATTAAATTTCCTTTCCGATATTTCTTTATACTACCGTAAGCAGAAAAAGGGCAGCAGCAGCAAACTTTTCATTTTTCGGCATTTTTTCAGCTATTGTATGTTAGCTTTATTGTACAAGCTTGCTTCTTTCGTTTCTGCTGAAAAAAAGCGCGAAAAAAACGTCATGATTCCAACATTTCCTTTTTACTGGTAAAACGAGTTTCTTCAAATATCTTGACAACTCGTTTCTGCAGATACTGCCGTTTACCTACCCACGGCAGTATAACAGTCCTTTTTCCTGCATCAAGTTCTTTCAGAGCAGCATATAGGATTAGTTGAGGTAAAAAGAAACATGGAGTGAATGGAAACAAACTTTATTACCACGCTTGTGTGATAATTTTCGAAACTAAACTGGTGATGAGTGAATACAAGATGATATACAGAGAAGATTTTGAGAGTTCCGCTTGTTTCCAAACAATTGTGCAGTTGTCATCATTGTTTGAAAATGACACTGAAAAAGTTTTTTTTTTTATTTTAAAGTTGAGTGATCTCCCATTTTCTTCTCCCTCCAGGGGATGCCTACAAATGCGAAGAACTGGTTTCAACTAGTTACTTCCTTTTACAAAAAAGGAAGTATTGTATTCGCGAAAAAAATTTCACTCAAAAATCGGCCTTAATTTCCATTTTGCTCACCCCCAAATGAATGTTGTTTTTTTTTTTCGACCCGACCACACCTACATATGTACCTAATAACGTATAGACGCCCGAAATATGCAATTTGACATTTCCCGAGTAAATTACAACGAGTTTTTTCGTGACGTCTGTATGTACGTATGTATGTGCGTCTGTGTGTATGTATGTCGCATAACTCAAGAACGGTATGTCCTAAGAAGTTGAAATTTGTACGTAGACTCCTAGTGGGGTCTAGTTGTGCACCTCCCCTTTTGGTTGCATTTAGGTGTTTCTAAAGGGGTCTTTTGCCCCTTTTTGGGCGGAAATCATTGTTAATTTCGATGTAAACTCAAGTGTTGCTATAATTTGTCGGACACTGAGCAATATATCGCCAGTGTTTTGGTCGCCAAGTTTTGTCGCCAACTTGGCGACAAATTTGGCGGATTTTTTTTTTTTTTAATTTGGTTTCAAATTGGCCACTGTTGGTGATATTTAGATAATAAACTATTGAATCACATTAAAATTGCCAATAATGGAGAAATGATATTGAATTGGAGTAAAAGGAAGTCATGTGATGCACACATCAGCTCGTTTTACTTGTCATGATGTGGAAGGTTGCTATTTTTAGTTATAATTTTCACCTATATTACATTTATATATTCACCTATTACATTTAGTTATAATTTTCACCTATACGGCCTATACAAAATTAGCGCCTCTTTTCCTGTGATTTATAACTTCTTTCTCTTTTTCAGTTTAAGGCGGAATTGATTTGGTAGAGGCGGACTAGAAACGGAATGGTTCTAGAGGTACACCGTGCTAAAAAAATAATGCACCGCTCATTAATAAATTTATTGCTCCAGGCGAAGGAAGAGGCGAAGCCCTCAACGCGCGTACACCGTCAAAGACTAATGTACACCAATCCGCCTCAGGCGGGTTGCAGGTAACGCCAAAGACAGTTAGTTCCCGAAAAAGGTCGAAATTCTCTTTAATTACTTTTCTGCGTAATCTTGTCACATTTATGTAAGCACTACATAAAAAACTCTGTTCCTTATGACAATAGTTACTATGCGCTTAATTTATAAAAAATTGTTCTTTAATGAACATTTTAAATACTCCAGTTGTAATTCGGTGTCAATAAGTTCAATATAACATATTTTTCTCTACCATTCCAAGCTTCTGTGACAGGTTCTAGGATAGTTGTATGAGCACATGGACGGTTGATCGCATCAAATGTAACGGAAATAATTTCAATCGTGCTTCATATCAACTCATAAGTATGACTTTTGTTCTCATCGTTGGCCGTCTTGTGTTTAGATCAAGTTTTTATCACTCAAAAAAAAAAAAAAAAAAAGTTCAATTGGCGTTTTCATTTTTTTTTTTTTTTTTTTTTTTTTACAGCCCCGCTTAATAATGAGTTTACACATATGATCTAAAAAAACTTGTTAAATTTATCAGTTGCGCGATGCATAGAAACTATAATTTATTTACTTTTTATCAGAGTTTTAAAAAACATTTGGAGTTTATGCGATTTTCCAGGGAGATTCGTGAAGCCAATATCTTTATTATGGCACTGCAAAAGTCAAAGATCTTATAATTGAAACACATTTATCCGAGATTTTGTTTTATAAATTGTGGGTTTCACAACATCACCTGGTGCAAATAAAATAAAGGCTTCTGTGTTATTGGTGCAAATTGAATTAAGTCTATTTTAGTTGAAAACATATCTGATGGTTTAAAATAACTGCAATTCAATTTTCGGCTAATGCAGGTTACTCTTACTTGTGATATTTACTCAGAAAATATAGACAGTGAAATCCCGTTACAATGGCAACAAATTTTGTTCGTTGTAACTGGAGTTTCGTGGTAATGGAAATTAAATAGGGACTAAACATTTATTTCGTTGAAACGGTACATAGGTATTTGGTGTAACGGATTTTACTGTATAAGACATTTAACTATAAGAATACCAAAACTATAGTCATGCTACGACGGTTTGGAGCTCAAGTTTCTGCCGGGAGTAAAATAACAGATTTAGTGTCAGAAGTTCTAGTGAGAGTTATCTTGTGAATGAAGTAACCACAGGCGGTTTTATTGGTTACTAATTAAACTTGAACTAAAATTTTAGAAATGTTATCGAAATTTAGGGAATTTCAATCAACGGTAATCATCTACACTCCAAAATAAAAGCGAATATCGACAGTGAAGTCCATACACAGAGTACTTGTAATAGCAACTGCATGGTGCAGTTCAGAATCTGAAGATTTTAATCTCGCGGAAACAATTTTTGTTATGTAGATTCTGTAACCTCAAAGCCGGATCAACGTAAGTCACGTTGTCACTACTTTTCAGAAGAGAGTAAAAACGTTTGGCTGGTGTCGCGCTCTTATAACATTGGTTAATAATTATAAAGATTTTTTTAACAGTATTACTTTGTTATAACTTAATGCTTAATACGATTTTACATACAATGCAGTAATTACCTAAAAACTGCCATATTTGGATTTTCCTCAGTCTGGTGCTGAGGCCCAAAAAAGAATAAGCATTCGTAAATCACATATCTTTGATAAAATAACTTTGTGACAGGGGAAACTTTATTCATTTCACTATAAACCTTTTATTTAAAATTGAAAAGAATGTACATCCATCAACATTAGCATTATTCATATCTTATTGCGAAACATAACTTATTTGTTACTCCAAGTCTAGATTTCTTTCTTTCTCATGTGTTCGTCATTTCATAAGAAAATTAATTTAGACATGACTTGTACAAGAAGAATATTTTCGTCTTTTAACTGCCAAGATCAATCTCGCGGGTTAAATAATCTATTTTACTGAACAGAAAGAGACGACTACTTAAATTTCAACGAATATTCATACTTTTGCAGTTATCTTAAATCAATAAATCGTAAAATAATGAAAACATGATTTCGTCTAAAAGTAAAGATCCTCATTCAAAAAGATAATAGCTTTTGATAGATAAATTTTTCAAATATACGTTACATTTAAAGAAAAATGCTCAAACAGGGAAAATATTTTTTGTTCTCTTTGTCTCGGTACTTTAATTAAAAAATAATAAATCTAAAAGACTTGTTGAACCATGAAGCACCTTATTATAAAATAATCCAGTTGATGTAAGCAAACTAATTTGCCCAATCTTTGATGTCAATTCTCTTCGCAGCAAAATTAATTTGTTGGTGTCAGGTGCAATGAACACGTTTCCTTTAATTACAGTAAATATCTCATATGCTAAATATATCACATTTAATATTGGAGGAATTAGTCATAAATAAGAAGAAGGCATTTCTCGTTCCAAAATGAGAGATTTAATCGATAAGCTTGGAGCAGAAACTCGATTTATAAAGGAAATCATATTCAATTAAATAAAAATATCGCTATAATAGTTAAAAACTAATTATTCAGTGGCGTTCTAAATTTGAAAAGCAAAACATAATGAATTCTCAAATTTTGCAGTTGTAAAAGAACTACTCAGAATTTTTGGTTTAGAGTTTGATTAGTTAAAAACTTTCTAAAATTCTCTATTATTTAACAGAATAAATTTTGAGTGAGGAGTAAATCAAAAATGAAAAATTACTACTTACTACTGTTTCAAAATATATAAATGGTAGCTAGTGATAAAAAAAAACTATTTTTTTACTTGGTTATAGCGTAAATGTTCAACAAATTTGAGTTTTTAAGAAAATTTGCTTTTGGTCAAAATAATTTTAGCTTTGAGTTTTTAGTTTTCAAGGTTATATTCAATTACGTCTTTTTTTATTCTTTCTTTCTTCTCTACACTGTTAAAACTGCAGGTTGCATTTGGCACCTTTCAAGGATGAAAAGCTTGTTCACCAGCGGCACCTTATACGGTGTCGAAACTGCACCCTTAACACGGGCGAAAAACTGGCAGCCTCAACCGGTTCGCCGTGTAACTCAATTTCATACATATGTAATTAATCATTTTTATGTGAAGGAATTCTTCACTGATAAAAATAAATTTCATGTCAATAACGAAAAATCGTAAATTTAGTAAGACAAACATGAATATCAAAAATTTTTACTTACGTTTCAGTTGGTAAAAAATTTAGCTTATTTCTTTAAAGATTTCAAATTACCAACAAGTTCTATACTATACAGTCAGTTGATGTAAGGAAAAGCAGAATTTAAATGTTAAAACTTTAGATTTCCCACCCACCCACCCTCTGTTTTTTACTTCCTTTTACAAAAAAAAAAGTATTGTACTCGCGAAAAAAATTTTACTCAAAAATCGACCTTAATTTCCATTTTGCTCACCCCCGAATGAATGTTGAGTTTTTTTTCGACCCGACTCAGGTGCATATATACCTAAGAACGTATAAACGCCCGAAATATCCATTTTGACGTTTCCCGAGTTAATTACAACGAGTTTTCTCGGGACGTCTGTATGTACGTATGTACACTGTTATAACCAGGGGTTCCAGACGAGTGAAAATATTCCCTCTAAGGTGAATGCATAGTGCCTGAAGGTAAAATGCAGGCCAGAAAATAGAGCAGAGGAGCCGAAACGGCATGCAATCACAAAAAGACTCATTGCGCATGCGCTTTTGCCTTAGACATACATTCAACCACCTCAATATGGCGGACAAATGATGATTGCGTTTGTGTGTCTTTCACATTGAATGAAGTACACTACTGGATTAAGACAAAACTTTTCTAGGATTAATTATCCGAAATTACAAGTAAGTACAGCTTTTGATCACTTTGTAGCTTTTAGGGCTTTCAAACATAGTTAAGGGTTTAAAAGTGCATTTATTGCTTTTTAGTTACCGTTACTGTTACCATCGTGAAATTTCCATCATTCAAAACGCTACTAAAAATGTCTGTCATTATTTTCTTGAGTACTCGATAAGCAGCTTTTATTAATCACCAATAAATAATCAACAAGTGAGAATGTTAATAAAAATGGTTCTTGTGCTTCGTAGATTATAACAGAAAGCTTAGCGAGAAAAAAAAATCTCTCTCAGTCTAGCTCTTTTTTTTTTAGCTTTTTCATTCAAGTGTTAGAATCATTTCTTGTTAGCGGTTAATTTCTCGATATCGTTAGAAACGATTTTGTTTTTCCGTAACTGTAATATCCCTGAATATTTTTGGCTCTTCATGTAAATAATTCATAGGTACAGCTATGCTTCATTTTCGGAATGCGTCATGTTTTAGGAAATGTATAATTTCTCACATTATTTAAATAATTACTCGTCTTTAAATTATAACGATTTGTGACATATCTTTGATACCAAGTAGAGGGGTAGATATTTATTGTTTTATTAATTCTTAACATTATACTTTTTGTAAAAAAAAACTCATCAGAACTCTGAATTTTTCACATGTTTTTAACGGCCCCAGAGTTATTATTAATATTATTTATTTTATGAATTTTTAAGAAAACGATAAAGATTTCACTGGTCCGGAAAGTTTTTCATTTGCTTTTACCGCGCGCGTGGGTCAAAAGAGGTTGAGAAACACTGAGTTAGAGCAATGAGCACTTCTTAACTATGTTGAAAACTCTGAAATGTGATCAAATGCTGTAATTACATGTTTTAATCATTTCCAGTACCGAGTTCAATGTGAAAAATGTCCAAAACGTAGAATATCATAAATCAAAACAAAACTTTAAAAAAGAAAAAAAAAATACACAACTGTATTCAAAAACGCACACAATACGGGGGAGGGGGGAGGAGGATCTATAGTAAGGGGTGCCATTTCTCTCTCCGAAGGTTCCTTTTTTTCACTACGGCTGTCTATGTTTTAAAAGGTGCCTGTTTTTCACCCTATTTAGAGGTGCGATTTCGGCTCCGTATTGGGCGCCGCTGGTGAACAAGCGTTTCTCCTCTGAAAGGTGCCGAATGCATCCTGTATGTGCGTATGTGCGTATGTATGTCACATAACTCAAAAACGGTATGTATTAGAAAGTTGAAATTTGGTACGTAGACTCCTAGTGGGATCTAGTTGTGCACCTCCCTTTTTGGTTGCATTCGGGTGTTTTTAAAGGGGTCTTTTGCACCTTTTTTGGGGGAATTCATTGTTAATTTCGATGCAAACTCAAGTGGTGTTATAATTTGGCGGACACTTGGCGATATATCGCCAGTATTTTGGTCACCAAGTTTTGTCGCCAAGTTGGCGACAAATTTGGCGATTTTTCTTTCTTTTTTTTTTTTTTTAAATCTGGTTTCAATTTGGCCACTGTTGGTGATATATTTAGAGAGTTAACTATTGAATCACATTAAAATTGCAATAATGGGGAAATAACATTAAATTAGTGTGAAAGGAAGTCACGTGATGCACACATCAGCTCGGTAGGCTTTCATTGAGACTTAACAATTTTGTTGCATTGTGTCCAAGACTAAACTCGCTGAGAGTAATCTCGGTATGAAAATTTTGGCTTCATGACTACTTGATAGTGAATGAAAACATGTTGCTTTTTACCTCTGACACAAGGAATCCAATAGAAACACCCCGTGATAGATAATGGCAGTATACACAACCTGTCTACAGGCTTAAGAAGCTCAAAATCAATAATAATCAGTCTGTGGCCTGTAGGTCACATGCAAATCTTCCAAATGTAATCAGTTTAAAAGAAAAATCATACACAAAATTAAATTATTCGCTGAACTTATGTACAATGCACATTAAAAGTGCAATTTACATCAAAATTTAGCTTTATAGTCGCAACTCTCAAATGAAAAGCTTACAGTCTCATCCGTTCTCCTCCACTTAGCAAGATTTTATTTCGTTTAATGAGTGGATGTAAAAATTGAAAGTGGCTTTTGTATTATGAATAGAATCGAAGACATAAGAAAAGTTACCTACTTAGGTCCAATACGAAAAACTTCTACAGCATGAAATAATAATACACATTTTCCGAAGCATTAGGTGAAAAAAAGCAGAAGCTCTTACTGAAATTTCCCGTTGGATTACCGCAAGGTTGCGGCCTACTTACCATTTATCTCGTTACCAAAAAAAGAATAGTTTCTTTCAGGTAATATTTTTAATCCGCTGGATGATTTCCGTTGTTCTGTAAGATTAGTGTGGTGCGAAAAAACAATATTGTTGCTTTCGAGTCCCTGTAAGGCGGAAAAGTTGCGATTGGCGAAGATTTAAAATACAAAAAAGAATATAAAAATCTGATAATAGCTTCCGTTCCCGCAGCTAGCCTGAATATTTTTTTTAAAAAAAAAGGAGAATTTTCCCCCTTTCTATATGATTTTTTCACTTTTTCATCAATGCTTAGTTTTTTCAAAAAAGTTGAAATGGATACTACTTTATAAGAAACACAATTGAAGCAGTAAGAAGCAAAGGGATGTAAGTGGCAAAATTAAAAATTTGGAGATAACCAGTACACATGGTAGGTGAACCTCTGCTCTGTCTTGGGACAAGAGATGGTACTAGTAGCCTCGGTAGTTGCTGCTATACAGCATGATTTAGAAAAAAATTCAATGAAAGCCTACCTAGGATCTTATCTTTAAACGAATTTTACTCAAAATTTGAAAATGTCCACTTACACCCCTTCGCTTCTGACTGCCTTAATTAATCTTTTTGGTTACTAATCACCTGTTGATGCCCCAAATCCATAAAAAATAACAGATTTTTTTTTTGTGTGTGAATTTAAAGCAATTTGTCGTTCACTATTAAGGATTCGCAGAGACGTCAATATGACTAATTCTGGAGAAGAACATGTATTAGAAACATTTGATGATTCACAACTTGTTTGACACACATCGTTAACTTCGAAAACCATGATGCATTAAAAAGATTAAGATGTTACTTTCAAAATTCAAGAAAAAGGTACTTGCTTGCAAAGAATGAAAGTTTTGCACAAATGTAAGATAAGATACCCTCTCAAAACAATTCCCTCCAATTAAATTTAACTAAACAATCGTTTGTCTTATTCAGTTTCCAACGTTTTCGGCATAGGGTAGGTGAGGGTAAAGCCCCGCGATTTTCAGTTTTTATACCACCATTTTCAATAAATGGCATATATTCCCCTTTTTTCAAATTAGAGTCAGTGCGTGGGTTGTTACCTATAATCCTTCCAAATTTTAGCTACGTCTGATTAGTAATAATTGAGAAAATTACAATTTAGCGGGAAAACAAAATTGCGGGGTTTTGCCCCACGAAATTGGGTAAAACCCCGCAATGCGGATCTTTACCCCATTCAATATGAATGTGAATGAAAAGGGTGACTGTTTGATAAAAATACTTGAAAAACCTCCTTGAACCATTGGTTTATTGTTATTCAGCAGTACCGAACTTAACTATCCACACATTTTATCTTTTTTTTTTACTTTATCACGAAAATATTTTCTTCTCCACAAAAGGAGGATTAATTACCCGGGGAAAAAGGACAGTCGCATTATAAAAAATAATTTAAATGCCTGAAGCTATAATTTAATTGAATATCTAGTACCCGGTGCTTTAAGTTAACAGTACACTAGGTTGAGTTTTCTAAAAATGTTATTGCATCGTGGATGGAACCGTGTCTTGCTGAGGTTACGACAATTTATTTATAACGTCTTCATTTCCAATGACTCTTCCTGTGCTCAGTACATTTGCAGGCTTCTGGGTGTTTTATGTAAGAAAAACCCTCTACATAACCTCCTCCTTCTAGTCATATTGAAGTTATCTTGGCCACATTGTGCAGGGATAAGTTTCGAGTTATTCTCTACAGTTTCACTCGAAATTATAGGAAAATTTGTTTCTTCTTTGAAGTCCCAAGCTTTTGTTCCATTTTTCAGAGATGTCTTCAATCGATATTTTTTTTACCTAACTTTAATACAGAATTGTCTATCATACAGAACGAAGAGAAGCCTGCAATTAAGGTACGTGTTTCATTAGGCTCGACATTTATCATGGTTCTGAATTGTTTTTCTTCTGAAGGTACTAGAACAAAAAATTAAACGTACGTAAATGTTCAAAAAAAAAAAAAAAAAAGAAGAAATTATTACATTAATGAAAGCACGTTTGAATTGAAATGAATGTAAGATTTTACCTAACAAATCTTATCCAAATTAAAACTTCATGAGTAAATGTTCACCAACAATTATTTTTTTAAGATGAATAAGCTGCACAAAACACATGCTAAACAAAGATATTAATAATATTTCAAAAAAGAGACAATTTTAAGCCGAGTGGAGAGAATTCTTGACTTTTTGGAGATGCGGGGTTTTACCCCAAAACAACTTCGGGGATTTTCCCCATTTTGTCACTTTCTGAAAAACGCCTCATGTTGCTTTTAATCAACCACTATAATAACTGTTTTCACGCGAAGGTGAAGCTTTAATGTACCAGTATTAACATGTAATTCATTGATTCTTCTTTTCAAATTCTACATTTTACAATGGTCGAATAATATATTAGAAAAGTTAGATCAAAGTAGTAAAAAACAGACTCATCTCCCTTTCTCGTCTCTGGAGTGCCTAGTCAGGACAAAATTTCATTGATCAATAGGTTTCCATAGGACAAACCCACCACCTATAGAGGTAAATTTCTTACTCCAAGGTGATCAAGTTAAAATATCGGTGCGGGTTTTTACCCCACGCGGGGCTTTACCCCCACCTACCCTAATCCAATTATGAAAAAATCGAACTTATGTGGGCATCACGTGACTTCCTTTTATGCCAATTTAATGATAATAGTGGAGTACGCAAGGAAACACTGTAAATATTTTCAACAGTAGTTTGATGCGAACCGAAGCAAAAAAAAACTAATTCAACTGACATTTGTTTGACCTTATGCTTTTTCACACGGCCTTTAAACTACTTAGGGTAAGTGCTCCGGTAGTCGGCCAGTCTCCAGTAGTCGGCCACAAGGACATAAAACTGCTTATAAATTGAATATGTATAACTCAAAATCGGATATGATGCATTTCCACATTCCTTCCTGTCCCCAATTATCATCCAGCAACGGTGAAGTTGTAAGTACGTTTCATTACGTAGTAATGAGTCATTTTACTTTAAATGGTGTGCCCATCATCCTAGTTTGCGATTCTGCTTATTTTTTCTTAAGAAGACACATCAGCTTTAAATCTTAAGTACCCTTATTTTTTCGTTCTGATGTAAATTTGCTTTTACTTATGTTTTAATGGATAATGTAAGATTACGTTTCAATTAAAAATTAAACTCCTTCTTCGACTCAATTATTTTTAGAGGGGTGGCTGACCATTGAGTACTGAATTCTTATGCATTTCCAATAGTCAGCCATGGCAGATTGACCACTGGTTCTATACTGTTTTGTTGATCTACATAGTAGTCAACTGCGTACCTAATATAGATTTTCTAATGTTCATCAAATACTAATTAAAATAAAGTATTGACACAGCGGCAATTTAGCTGTTTTGAGAAAACATTCCCTTTCTAACGTTATTTCTTCTAAAGAAAATGTTTCAAATTTCTGCCCAAACGTTTTTTGAAAAAAAGGAGTTATTTCGTCATTTTACTGCTTTTAATGTTGATTTTAACTTAGAATTCTTGAAAACTGGTGTTGTAAATTTAGTCCATCGTTGCGTTTAGAATAAATGTTCTATTACTTAACATGTAATTACCAAATGGTTATTTATCGTCTTTCTTATCAAACCATCTTACGTTTATGGTTTGATTTTACTAAGGCTAATTAATTCAAATGTTGGTAACACTTTTTATCACTGCTTCCATAACCAAATATTTATTTCCTTGAGTTTTTTTCTCCAGGAAATCAAAATTCATTTCGTGTTTAAAATAATGCTGACTTAGCTTCAAAATTGCATTACGTAGCTACTAATCTCGTTTTAGTTTATTCATCGTTTACTAATATTCTTGTTGAAGGATGTATGATTATCTTCATGACACCCCAAATGTCGGAATTTTAATTTACCTTCGTCATTTGGGCAATCAATGGAGGAGGGGAGGGGATTGACCGCTCTGGATTTTCACAACATAATGCAATTATGAATTTTTCTTGCATTTTGATGCTTTTTTCCTTTCAAATGAACTGAATTCATACCCTTTGCCCCCCGCCCTCGCTGAAAAACTAACTTTTAAAATACGGAAGAACCTACATAATTCATCTTACTGCAGTTCGTTTACAACGAAGCATCATTGTTTTTTATGATAAATTTTGCTTTAGACGTGACCTTGATTGCTAATCTTCTAAGTAAAAGGATTTTTACTTTTATTGTTTTGGGGTGAAATTATTTCCAAAACTAAAATTTTAATTTTGTGTTCCGCATGTTGAAGTTTCGTTCTGATGAACATAGACTAGTCAAATGTCAATCATGTCGATCAATAATTCGCTCTTTATCGGTCATGAATTCTATCAACTCTTTTGTTCAGTCTTAATGTTAAAATAAACAGTTCACACTGAAACCTATTTTTGCCAGAGTGGGGGGAGGGAAGAGTCCAAATTCTCATGTTTTGGAAGTTTTCAAAACGCCTTTCCCCAAAAAAAATCCGGCTTAACCCGGATCTTTTCCATTAGTCAAATTTCTTCTTTCTCAGCATATGATATCATTTTAGTTAATGCCGTAAAACAGGAGTTCTGAAACTTTCAGGCTCTGCAACCCCTTTGAAGACTGACATGAGGTCATCCCCCCTCTCCCTCCGTACGTGCTTAATACAAGCAATCTAATTGGAAACTAGAGCTGATATGGATAGCTGAAAACTAGTAAATAAGGAAAAATCTAGATAGTTTCACACACAAAATTTAACTCAACTGTTTAAAGCTTTATTTAGAACAGCTTATTACTAGACCATATGAAATCCAAGATGAAAAGAAGTCAATACAATTTTTAGTAATTCAGGAGCCAAGTGAGGTTGCCGTACACATTAGTCACTTTCACAACATTAATGAGAGAGTTGATTTTATTTTATGTGATATCCCCTAACCCCCCCCCCCCTTGAGAGTCTTTTGCACCCCCTCCCCCCGTAGGTTGAGAACCGCTGATGTAGAAGATAAATAATAAAAAAATATTGCATGAGATGCATATTCAAACTGATTGCAAATTAGAAGATAATATAAAGATAAACGTTATGAAGACATCCAGAATGCAAAATTATTCCTTAATTTCTGGAATAAATTATTTTTTAAGTACACTGCTGTGCTGTAAGTTTCGAATTCAATTTTGTTTAAATTTATTCACTTACACCTCATAAGAGTAATGAAAATGACACGGCCGACTACTGGGCTCATGCATGGCCGAGCACTGGGTTTCTATGGCCGACTACTGGAGCATTTTCTCGTATTAACAATAGCTTGGTTTTTAAAATAAAAATATTTTTATTCCAGAAACAAGTTAGTGAATCATTATCAGAAAGATACAGCCTAAAGGTTTACATTGTTTTTGTTGTTGTATTGATAGCTGATATTTATAGGTTAACAAAACTCAACAACTGACTGACTACTGGAGCTTTGACCCTATATAGGCATAGCACGAAGTCTAACAGAACGGACTCACTAGATAATAGTCTGGATTTTTTGGGGCTATTCAAGCAAAATTTTTATTCTAGGTCATTCTTTGCTTTGAACTTGATTTAGAGTGTACAAATCATAGATTCTACAGCTCTGCTGGTATACTGGTTTCTTGCAACACAACGTAAAACATTTTTCCTAACAACATTTTAAACTTCCTTCTTTGATTGTGAATAATCCTCCGATTTCTCTCTGCTAACTAATTTTCAAACTATTGATTTAAGTTACAAGGTCACATTTTTCTGGAAAAACTTTTCAAGAAAACTCGAATAACTTGGTCTTTTTTAATGATTCGAAGCGTTATTAATTGACTAAATAAAAACATAATGTTAACTATCAAAATTAAGCAATAAAAATAGTTTATAAACTTTTGCTGATCTTTTCATAAAGCTGTATGTTATTTCTTTTCATGAACATACTCATTATAGTCCCTATTCCCAGACATATTCTTTTTTCGTATATGCTATTAGATCTTAAAATGAGTATTTTAGACTAGCATTTACTCCAAAAATTGATCGAACACTGGTAAATTGCGTTAATTAGTATTTAGTAACCTACTTTTACGACACTTGATGCTTCAATTACCATGAAGTCTTTAATTAACTTTTTATCAATGATTAGTTAAATGCAGATGAGTTCAATCTATTTAGAGCTCTTTAAGACCATTGTTTAATGTACAATTTTTATGTTTTGTTAGTATATCTTCTGACATTTTGCAACAGCTTGTGTAAAAATAACCTCCAATGGAATTACAGTAAATATGAAAATAATTAAAAACAACGATTTAGGCCATGTATTTACTGTACTTAATAAGTAATATAAAGCCAAACCGTAAACTTTTCTGCATTATTATTGCAGAAGGTTAAAGTGCCCTAACGCTAACACCCAAAACGCAGTTCCTGCAGCTGACATCTTTAAATAAAACAAGTATTTGAAACACTAACAATTCCTAAAATAGTTTCGAATGAGTTCTTAGGAAAGAAAAAAATCATTCTCAAATAGAACAACGACTATATGTTTCCGATTCGTATTAAGATAATAACGACTATGGAGCTTCAACACTTCTTTAGACAACGTGAAAAAAGACCTGTTTTAGTTTATACGTAGATTAAGTACAAAAACTTCAGCTTGCGTTACATTTAGGCAAAATACATAAAGCTTCTTTCAATATACAGGGGAGAAAAACTCGTTTCATTTTATATTTATGCAAACTACATAAGCCTCAAGATTTTAAAACTTTTGAGCAGAAACAATAAATGAGAACATAAACGTAATCAGAATTATAGATTTAGAAAACACATATTGCTGATAAATTTTTGGATTTCTTGCTCTCCGCTGCTCACACCACTTTGTTTTAACAAAAAGGTTTCCTGTGAATTGCGAAACAAGTGTCAGAAGAATATTTACTTTCTTTCATTGCGTTGATTTTGACCCTTATTAGAAGTAGCTTGATTAAGTTAATTTTCAAGCAAACTCAGAAAAGTTTTGGGCATATTGTATTTTGGTAAGTACAAAAGGACTGATTTGGTTCTAAGAAGACAAGCACTAAAAGCAGGGTATATTGTATAGTAATTCACTGTACAGGATAAAGTTGTCTGTTGACAACCCCTACAGCTGATTGACCTTTGCATTAAATACAAATACAAATGGGACGACCAGCAACAGGCTCTTGGCCCAGCTAGGCTGGTCCTAGTCAATTTATTAGTCCTCAATGAAGATCAATGGCCCTCTTAAAGATATCCACCCCCTTGCTCATTACCACCTCTTTTGGTAAGCTGTTCCAAGTGCCCACAATCCTACTAAAGTAGTAGGTTTTCCTTATTTCCAGGTTGGTTTAAGATTTGAATAGCTTAAAACAATGATCCCTCGTCCTGCTTTTGGTGCAAAAATTTCATCCATTAACATCATTCATTTTGATAAATTTAAACAACTGAATCATGTCCCCTGTGATCCTTCTTTGCTCCAGGCTATACATATTAAGTCTGGTATCATAATCTAAATCTAAAAGGCCCCTTACTAGTCTATTGTCCGTTTTTCAGCAGTTGAGACTTGGCCACGCCCCCAACACGTGGTATCGGAAGATTCTATATGCGTCTTTTGGGGAAGTGGCTTCAGACCAACACTGAGAAAAGTTGCCAGTTGGCTATCGTCATCGCGCTGGAAGAAGACGAGTGTTCTATAATTTTCTAAGAAATCACATCCCACCTTCGAAAAAAGGTGTGCTACAAAGACAATTGTTCGACTTAAAAGTATTTTAAGATTTGCAGTGGATTTCTATACGTTTCGAGTTAATTTATCCTTGATTTTGCGAAGGAAATCCCAAACTCTGTTTTTCAGCTAAGTAAACATTTTCTGAAAACACAGTGAACAGTTGCATGTGAAATTGGAAGAAAATTTTTTCCTTCTATTCTGCTGAAACTTTCACAGCTCTAAAACGTGGGTTTTTCATAGTTTTTCTAATTATGAATCTCTAATCGCATATTGTTAACTTTGCTGGTCAACCATTTCTCACCTTATTTTCGATCCAATTTTCTTCTTTAAAGCGTTTATTAAATATTACACAGCGGTATGGGATAAATGAACTACTTTTGCAATATTTCGAACTGTTTTACTTCGAATAAAATGAAGAATCAATACATTTTCGAATTGTGTTTGTTGTTACTTTGCGAATACAACCCATTTTTAAAAGAATACGTAGATTTGTGAAGTGAACAAGCAAAAATTAATATCAAAAGATTTTTTAACTATCACCGCATTGAAAAAATAATAAAAAAAGAAAACGACAGACGATAACTTTAATTTCGAATTTTTCTAAAAATATTTCTGTCACCTCATTTTTGGCCCATTTCAAACAGTCAATATTTTGTAAAAAACTTTGGGTTGATGTAATCATCAGGGCTGCGGAGTCGGAAGGAAAATGGCCGACTTCGACCCCGACTCCGACTCCTGGATTTTGAAACGCCCGACTCCGACTCCAACTCCGACTCCGACTCCGGATGCTTTTGATTTTTTTAATTGTATTTTTTCAACTCCCTCTCTCCCTTCAGGGGAAGGGGGAAAACCTCTAAACAGAGATTGAAATATTGATTCCTTTTCATGAAAATTTCGCATTTTGTTTTTTATTGTAAACCCAAGACGCATACAACGTTAGAAATTCAATTTAAAAATCAAATTTTCCAACAGTTACGAGTTAAGAAGTGAGATGACTTAAAAATCCCTTTTAAAAAATTTGAAAAGGATTATCTGCAATTTGCCCCCCTTTAATGTTTAACAAATAGATATTGATCAAATCGTGTGCTTTCAATTTTTGAAAGCTGTAACTTGAGAGAAAAAAAGCTTTTTTTTTTTTTTTTCTAAATCCAAGTTCTTGAGAGGGGGTGGTTTTCCCTGGGTGACACCCATCAGGTAGATGCACCCAAAGTTAATTTCAGAGTTTATAAGTACTTTAATTCTGAAAATTTTCGCGAATATATTTTAAATTATATTTCATCAATCAAATTTCAACGAAAATAGGGCACATATACATCAGGAGCTAATTTTACACAAAATGCGGCCGCTATACAAATTTGTACGAATAGCTTTTACTATACCTATATTTCTTCTTCGCTAAATTTTTAATTTAAATTTTATTGTCTGCTTTAGAATTAACCTTAATATTAAGATTTTAAGATTAGCTGCAATTATTGAGTGTTGCAATCAAGAAATCATTTACACTTATTTTGTTCCATACTTTTTAGTGAGAACCAAGCTTATAGAAATAGTCTTAATAAAGAAAAAAACATTAGATTATTTTTCATTGGATCTTTTGGATTCGTGCTTTCGCGCCAGAACGTTTTTGAATTTGTCGATCACCCTTAAACATTTCAACCTTAGCTACGGGCCTCGACTTATTAATTTGTTACGTTTCTTTCGCTATTTTATAACTGAGATCGAACAAAACACTATATTTCTATTCTTATTTGAAAGTGATTACTTGAAAATGTTGGGCAACAAAACCGTTTGCTGACAGTCGCTATTAGTTAAGTTAAAAAGCAAGAAAACTAGAGGACGGCTACAGTAAGTTCGGTAAGCATTCAGGCTAGCTGATTGCCATAATGGCAGTTATTTTCTCATTAGTATCTTTTTATACATGTAGTTGAACCAATTGGTAGTCAGTTTTTAAAAAATGCAAGGAGAGTCAGTGAAAAGGAAAGAAAAAAAGAAACCCGGAGTCGGAGTCGGAGTCGGCAAGTTTTCTAACAACTCCGACTCCGACTCCTTTACCCCAAAATCAGTCCGACTCCGACTCTTCGACTCCGACTCCGACTCCACAGCCCTGGTAATCATGTAGAGACAGTATGAAAAAGTATTGAACTACTGTTTCAATTCCTAGGCACTTCATTTTTAACCACACACATTTAAAGCGCACGAACAATTTTGGAAGCCTCAGTAGGTAAGTTGCACTCTGTGTGACACATTTCAATACTTTAGTACTATTTTTTTTCAATATGACTTTTATTCTTCAGAAATGAAAAAAGGAACAAAACAAAAATTAAAGCTTTTCACATGCCAATATGGTTATCTACAGAATGATTGAATAAGTGCATGAAACAACGTTTCATGTTACTGTTTTAACCTATTTATTTTTGTAAATACAAAAAAAATATATATGCTTTTTTTTTTTTAAGTTTTTTCGATCACTCTAAAAGTAATTCAGTTCTTCCAGTACTTTTACGGAACAGCGTTACGTGTGGAGATCATAAAATAGGCAAAAGTTTGTTGCCCGTATTCTAATACAGCTCCGAACAAGAAGGACAGGTACAAGGGAAGGGCGATCGCCCCCTCCTTGAGTAGAGATGCAGAACTCTTCCGCGGCATATTTTTGATACTGAAGTTGAAAATTGTTTTTAGTCTATCTTCAATAGTTTGACGAAGCTCTTGATGTCTGGAAAATAAAATTGTAGCACATATCTTAACACTTTAGTGATAGGGATCAGAACTTTGTATAGGAAGTATTTCAAAGTTCCAAAAACTCAATTTTAGACGATTTTAGATGATATTAAATAGGGTTATAGGGTTCAAGGGCTCTTTTCAGGAAAGTTTCGAAAATTGAGTCAACTCCCCCTCCCCCCAAAAAAAGAGAAACTATAATGGGACACCTTTGATGGCGATAATGTAAGGGATGGGGTTTGGTAGACTCCTCCGCAATTTTATAGAAAAGGGAGCCCCCCCCCCCTCCCATAATAACTGAAATGAAACGATCTTTCATGGTGTTTGGAAGGGGGGGGGCGGTTTGCGAATTTATAAAAGGGCAAGGGTGTGAAATCAATCGCCCCCTCCTTGAATAGTTTCTGGATATGTCCTTGACTCTGAATATAAAATGCGTAATTTTTAGCTAGAAACGTTGCTATAATCAACCTATTCAGTTGTTAAACATATCGCACATTGGCAAGGAAACTGACTGAACCAAAAAAAAAAAACAGCAATGGAGAAAATTAAAGTTTGAGGCAATAGTAATTTTAAGCGATTTAGCCTCATATATTACAATATGCGCAATCAACTTATTATATGATGTTTATTAATTAGTTTTTGAAGTATAGATACATAACGCATACTTTAGGCTCGAAAAATATTCTTCCATATTATGAAATTTTAATGATGTGTCATTATTGATAAAATCGTTTCAACGCCCCCATCCCCCGCATATTTAGGTGAGCTAACTTTGCAGTTTTTGTGTCGAGAAAGAGCATTAAATTTAGATTTTAAATCAATAGCCGGTACGGTTTTCCCAGATTTTGAATTGTGTCACCTTCCTTGCCGGGGTTCGATATGATTCTTTGTTAAAAACATACATGATCATAAAAAAATTGTGACTAGCGCTATCCATGGGGGAGGGGGGAGCCGGTCTTTTCCCATAAAACAATTGTTAGTGCGATTTTGGTGACTTTGAGAGCAAACTTAAGGAGCCGTTCACAAATGATGTCACGTTTGAAAGGGGTAGGGAGGGAGGGTTCGGGGTTCATGAACTTCTGACAGTTAGTCTCAAGGGGAAGGAGGGGATTACAAGAAATGAGACTTCACATATTTTAGTCCAAATAAAAGCGTTCGTTATAGCAATATGTTCATCGAACATTGCGTGAGATGTGAGGAGGGGAGAGGGTAAGGTGAAGTGTAACATCCTTTATGGACAATCCGTGTGGACGTTAAGCTACTGCGTACTAAAGTGTTATAACTAACTTCGTTTCTGCCCACCCCAGAAGCGAAGTTGGTTAGCTCCCCCCCCCCCCACCCCGCACTGGCAAATACTCGCCCTGGGGGTAGTCGTCATCTCTTAAGACGGCCCTACCGATGAACCTATAATTTTAAAACAGTATTCCAACCAAAGTCACTTTTTATAAACGCACTGAAAATTATTACATATTTCTAAGCATTAACATTCATGCAATACTTAGAGAAATAACTTTGATTTTAATAGTCAATTGCATTAATATATTTCAGATTGATTTTTAGTGTTTTCTCATTTACTTTTATTTCTCACATGTAAATCCTTTCTGGAACAATTTGCCAGTCCCGCCTTTGGTTCAACCAGGTTTTTTTGGAGGGAGGGGGGAGGCAATTTTTGTTCGAATAATGTTTTCAGCATTTTTTAAAAATAACTGCTACGTAGATCTACTGACTGTATATCCACTCTATATGATCTGAAATTTTGTACAATCCATACAGATGCATCAAAGACCAATCCCTAAGAGCTGCTGAGTCACCTCCCGCTCCCCCCCCCCCCCACATCAAGAAAAGAGAGAGGGAGATAGAGAGAGATACTAAGTCTTCAAAAAGAACGCAACCCTTAAGCATTTCAATGCCACATTCTGTGTGGCAATGAAATTTTCCTGCCCCCCCCCCTTTTTTTTCCATCAGCTCACTTGCAATTTCGAATATAGGACGTTAATGTTTAAAAGGATATCGTTCAAAATTCAGAAAGCCTATCCTTAATGGAAATACTTCATTCGGAAAACAAAATATCTTACTTTTTTTTTCTTTGTAAATGCAATATTTATAGTTCTGAAATTTTCAGTTTAAAAAGTATAGATTCACCGTAGACGAGAATTACGCGCTGCTAGAAACGGAAGGAAAGAACACAAAGACATTTTCGCAAATTTAAATGCCCGCCAAAGTTAGGGTTGTCTCAATTGAAAGCGGTAGCGATCACCCCCGCGCTAAAATTAGCTCTGCTTTCGGGAAGGCGTTCCGAAGTGTCTTCTCCTCATGAATGCACTATAGTTACCCTTCTTTGAACCCTTTCCAATGCACAAATATCTTTCCTCAGATAAGGCGACCAAAACTGCACAGCGTACTCCAAATGAGGTCTTACTAAACTCCTATATAAAGGTAGAAGAAACTTCTTAGATTTGTTTGACATAGATCTATTGATAAAACCAAGCATTCTGTTGGCTTTGTTACATGCAATGCTGCACTGTTGACTAAACTTGAAGTCCTGATTTATTAATATACCTAGATCAATAACATTTTCTGCCAGACTAATGATTGAACCCTGTAAACGATAACTCGTACGCTTATTTCCATGACCTAAGTGTAGCAATTGACATTTCCTCACATTAACTGCCATACCCTACCTATCCGTACACTTAGTAATATAATCTAAATCCTCTTGAAGCTGTTTTACCTGTTCGTCATTTTCTACAATCCCCATAACTTTTACATCATCAGCAAAACAATTCATGCTTATTCTCATTGATGTCATTCATAAAAATAATAAACAAGAGAGGCCCTAAAACTGAACCCTGAGGAACAAGCTGATTTTTGTTTCAGATGGTAGGCCAAATAATCTGCTGTAGTGAACAGAAAGCACAGCACAACTTTACAAATAAAGTAAATTTTCCTTTTTTAGCCATCCGGACATAAATAGCTCTGAAATAACGTGAAAGAAACTTTTATTGCAATTTTGCTTCTTGCCATATTGAGGAGTGAGCCCAAAATAGCAACAGAACCCCCCCCCCCCCCCCAAGTACGAGAGTCTCCCTCAGAAAAGAAAAAAAAATCTGCTTAAAAACTCACCTCTCTCCTGTAAATTTCGATGCCGCAGTCTGTGCCATGACCTCCCCTCTCCACATTTTTTAAATTGTGTAGTCAGTTCAGAAGCAATTATTGAAGACTTCGTAACTTGCTATTTTTAAGTTTCTTGAAACTGAAGTTTTAATAAAAGGGCTCTGTAAGTTTTAAGTTTTCATCATCATGCAGAAGATGTTATAAACATTCAAAAAGTCCAGGCCCATAAAAACTTTTCTTTTTGCAAAAGTACAACATGATTTTGCTCAGTGAGGCGAAAAGTTTAAGCACTATGCAAATATTTGAATAAAAAGAAAAGTGTTTAACGGAATGCTTTCAGACTTCTACCGTAGATGGATAATCTGACCATAAATATGTATCTAAAGTTTTGAAAAAAAAATCGTAATAAAAACCAACAATTTATAAAAGATTTTTTTTTTTAATTTCGCAAAAGTTTATGCACAAAACACACTTTATGCAAATATCTTTTGAAAAATAATAGGTGGGGAAAAGGTGAGACTTTTTGCTTAGACTATAAAGTGCGGAGATTGCTCAATAAATATTCAAAATCCCAAAATCCTTGTAGTTCTTGCCGGAAGAATACTAGGCAATATTAAAGCTGAAAGTGAATACACTTTGCAAATTTTTTCTTGTTTTGAATCCATACAAATGTGGTAGCGCATAAGTTGTACTACTTGGAGAGCAATTGAAACATGCGTGTCACTCAAAAAAGACGAGAAATTCCTTATTTCGTGAGGAACAAGGAATTAATAGAACTACTTGAACCGAGACTTTGCCTCCTAATCTGATAAAAATTCAACTAGGATTAAAACTAGCACGTGACAGCATAAGTGGACGATCAGCCGAATCATGATTCATCAAAAAACAATAATTAGTTCAGAAGCCTTTTCGGAAACAGGGCCACAAATAGACAAGGTTTTAATGGAGAAATTAGAACATTTAATATCGTGACTAAAGAATGTGTGTTGCTTACTCTTTTGAAAATATACACTGGTGTGCAAAAATTAAGGACGAGACTGTTTTTTCAATATAACTTTGTACACTGTTAGAACTACAGGAGCCGTTGAAAGGTCCTTTGGCACCCTGGGGTGAAAGCAAGGTGCATACGGGTGAAAATGGAGGCTTGGAGATGTCCTTGCGGTTCTTTTGGCTCCTTTAAAAAGGGGTGCCCAACTGTCACGTGATCTGTCACATGATATTTATGATTTTAATGGCGGCGTTCATGAAATGATAAAAGTCATTTTCACGCACTTTGTATTATTACGTTTATTTTTCAAATTTATTCTTCGTGATTACAGTCGTAGATGCCTTCTTCTGACGACTCGATTTTACTAAAAGGAGCTTGTAACCCTGTAACCGCTGTTCCATGCTTGTTTACAAGTCAATGAAGTGAAACTGCACCGTTACTTCGTTAAGTTTTTTTTGTTCTTATATTTATTTCACGTATGATTATTTTGTTTCGCTCGCTATTCTTTTGAACGATGAGAAAATTATATAGTTTCGCTCACAATTCTGTAAATATCTTTGACTTTTTTTCGTTTTAATGAATCTACATCGCGTGTGCTGATATACATATGTGCTGAATTTAAGGTGAAACATTTTTTGACTTTGAGATATTTACCCACGTGATTTCATGCTGTCAATTGTTTCGAAAGCTAAATTGCATGCATTTTTATTTTGTTTCAAACTATTTGGGTCGTTGTACAGTCAGAGATGTTTTAAGAAAATTTTCTGCCTTGCGAACGATCCTATTGGTTTGAAACGCTGCTTCTCCTTGAACGAATGAAGTTGAAATTTCTGAAGATTTGTTTACTTCTCATCAAAAAAGTTTTAAGACTAAAATTTAAGGCTTGTGTAGTAAATTAAATCTTGACTAACATGCTTCACTATAAATAATGATGTGAAACACCTCTTAGCTGCTGCATAGGTTTTAAATTCAAATTGGTAGGTTGTGGCAAATAGAAAAACATGCTTTGCTCTGGCAACGGAGCAATTGATATTTTTTGTATCCCCACTGACCAAAATTGTGGAAGGATCCTGATTGAGGAAGCAGTCTTGAATTTACAGTCAAACCCTGACTTAAGGCCCACCCTTTAAAGCACCAATCCTATTACACCACCATAATTGTGTCGCTTGTTATGACGCAGACCAATACCATGCTCCAAAAAAATGCTTTTTCAAAAAAATTTCTGATGTTTACAGTAAGTTGACAATTATTTAATTACAAATACTGTTTATTCCCTTCTGTATCTATAGTGTAATAAGCACTCCCACCCCGGTTATTCAAAAGTAGAGTACACCAAAATGTTTCCAGGCAAAAACGCTTTGTGGAGAGCTCGTTTGCAATAAACTTGTGGTCTACTCTCTACCGAAAAACACTATCAGTGGTTAAACAGGAAAGTGGGGCTTCGTTAACATGTGCCTGCATTTTTTACACCAGGGCTTAAATTTTACACAACCTTTACGACGCTTTTAGCTAACTGGGTTTATAGGATGAAATTACGCCAGAAACTTGTCAATAGCTGGAGATATGTAGATTTAGTTGAAGGTGAAAAAAACAGTGCAGAGTAATGTTGAAATGAGAGATTCAGAATAACATCAACATATAGATTGTTTTGCAAAATCTTCCACAGTAAATAAATACATTGATGCCGAAAAATCAGTTTCAACTTTTGAAAATATGGCTCTCGAGGAAATTATTAAGTTAGCGATTCCGATCATCTGAAGGAGAACTTGAGAATGTAGAAGGGAATTTTAAGTCAGAAACTGTAAAACGAACGTCGCATTTAGAAACTAACAAAATTCTTAAAGGAATATGCGACTGGTAGAAAAATGTTGAACAGCCTTCTTGCATTAGAAAAGAACAGAGCTATCTATTTTGAGCAAAAAAAAAAAAGTCAAACTGAAACTAAAAAATATTAATATTTTGGACCAGAA